>NW_025727693.1:0-277174 GCF_021461385.2 Schistocerca piceifrons | reverse complement strand
CTAGCAGCTCACCTGAAGCGATACGCAATTATCTGTCAATATATAGACTTTCACAGTACTCCTGCCGGTAGCGTCTCGAGTTTGCCCATTTTTTTCGCCTGTTGAGGGCCATTTGGCTACCTTAAGAGAGTCATAGTTACTCCAGTCAGTTGCTCCAAGTTTTGCCACAGTCACATTTTCAAGCTTATTGTGGCTGGCCAGTTCACCTGAAGCGATACGCCATTATCTGTCGACATAAAGACTTTCACATTACTCCTGCCGGTAGCTTCTCGAGTTTGCCGATGTATTTCGCCTGTTGACGAGGCATATGGCTACCTTAAGAGAGTCATAGTTTCTCCTGTCGGTTGCACCCCGTTTTACCACAGTCACATTTTCAGCTTCCTTTAGCCAGTTCTCCTGAAGCGATACGCCATTATCTGTCAACATAAAGACTTCCACAGTATTCCTGCCGGGAGCTTCTCGAGTTTGCTGATGTATTTCGCCTGTTGACGAGGCATTTGGCTACCTTGAGAGAGGCATAGTTACTCCTGTCGGTTGCTCCCCGTTTTACAACAGTCACATCTACAAGCTTACACTGGCCAGTTCACCTGAATCGATACGCCATTAACTGTCGACATAAAGACATTCACAGTACGCCTGCCCTGAACTTCTCGAGTTTGGCGATGTATCTCGGCTGTTGACGAGGCATTTGGCTACCTTAAGAGAGTCGTAGTTACTCCTGTCAGTTTCTCCCCGTTTTACAACAGTCACAACTACGAGCTTACTCTGGCCAGTTCACCACAAGCGATACGTTATTATTTGTCGACATTATGACATTCACAGTACTCCTGCTAAGAGCTCCTCCAGTTTGCAAATGTATCTCAACTGTTGACGAGGCATTTGGGTCCCTTTATTGAGTCATAGTTACTCCTGTCGGTTGCTGCCCGTTTTACAACAGTCACATCTGCTAGCTTACTTTGGCCAGTTCACATGGATCGATACGCCATTAACTGTCGACATAAAGACATTCACAGTACGCCAGCCGGGAACTTCTCGAGTTTGCCGATGTATTTCGCCTGTTGACGAGGCATTTGGCTACCTTAAGAGAGTCATAGTTACTCGTGCCAGTGTCTCACCGTTACTCCTGCCAATTGTTCCCCGTTTTCCACAATGACATTTTCAAGCTTACTCTGGAAAGTTCACCTGAGGCGATACGCCATTATCTGTCAACATAATGACTTTCACAGTACTCCTCCCGGGAGCTCCTCGAGTTTGCCGATTTATTGCGCCTGTTGACGAGGTATTTGGCTACCTCAAGAGAGTCATATTTACTCCTGTCGGTTGCTCCCCGTTTTACAACAGTCACATCTAGAAGCTTACTCTGGCCAGTTCACCTGAATCGATACGCCATTAACTGTCGACATAAAGACTTTCACAGTACTCCTGCCGGGAGCTTCTCGAATTTGCCGATGTATTTCGCCTGTTGACGGGGCATTTGGCTACCTTAAGAGATTCATAGTTACTCGTGCCAGTGTCTCACCGTTACTCCTGCTAATTGTTCCCGGTTTTCCACAATGACATTTTCAAGCTTACTCTGGCTAGTTCACCTGAGGCGATACGCCATTATCTGTCAACATAATGACTTTCACAGTACTCCTCCCGGGAGCTCCTCGAGTTTGCCTATGTATTTCGCCTGTTGACGAGGCATATGGCTACCTTAAGAGAGTCATAGTTTCTCCTGTCGGTTGCACCCCGTTTTACCACAGTCACATTTTCAGCTTCCTTTAGCCAGTTCTCCTGAAGCGATACGCCATTATCTGTCAACATAAAGACTTCCACAGTATTCCCGCCGGGAGCTTCTCGTGTTTGCTGATGTATTTCGCCTGTTGACGAGGCATTTGGCTACCTTGAGAGAGGCATAGTTACTCCTGTCGGTCGCTCCCCGTTTTACAACAGTCACATCTACAAGCTTACACTGGCCAGTTCACCTGAATCGATACGCCATTAACTGTCGACATAAAGACATTCACAGTACGCCTGCCCTGAACTTCTCGAGTTTGGCGATGTATCTCGGTTGTTGACGAGGCATTTGGCTACCTTAAGAGAGTCGTAGTTACTCCTGTCAGTTTCTCCCCGTTTTACAACAGTCACAACTACGAGCTTACTCTGACCAGTTCACCACAAGCGATACGTTATTATTTGTCGACATTATGACATTCACAGTACTCCTGCTAAGAGCTCCTCCAGTTTGCAAATGTATCTCAACTGTTGACGAGGCATTTGGGTCCCTTTATTGAGTCATAGTTACTCCTGTCGGTTGCTGCCCGTTTTACAACAGTCACATCTGCTAGCTTACTTTGGCCAGTTCACATGGATCGATACGCCATTAACTGTCGACATAAAGACATTCACAGTACGCCAGCCGGGAACTTCTCGAGTTTGCCGATGTATTTCGCCTGTTGACGAGGCATTTGGCTTCCTTAAGAGAGTCATAGTTACTCGTGCCAGTGTCTCACCGTTACTCCTGCCAATTGTTCCCCGTTTTCCACAATGACATTTTCAAGCTTACTCTGGAAATTTCACCTGAAGCGATACGCCATTATCTGTCGACATAAAGACTTTCACGGTACTCCTGCCGGGAGCTTGTCGAGTTTGCCGATGTGTTTCGCCTGTTGGCGAGGCATTTGGGTAACTTAAGAGAGTCACAGTTACGCCAGTCATTTGTTCCCCGTTTTACCACAGTCACATTTTCAAGCTTCCTCTAGCAGCTCACCTGAAGCGATACGCAATTATCTGTCAATATATAGACTTTCACAGTACTCCTGCCGGTAGCGTCTCGAGTTTGCCCATTTTTTTCGCCTGTTGAGGGCCATTTGGCTACCTTAAGAGAGTCATAGTTACTCCAGTCAGTTGCTCCAAGTTTTGCCACAGTCACATTTTCAAGCTTATTGTGGCTGGCCAGTTCACCTGAAGCGATACGCCATTATCTGTCGACATAAAGACTTTCACATTACTCCTGCCGGTAGCTTCTCGAGTTTGCCGATGTATTTCGCCTGTTGACGAGGCATATGGCTACCTTAAGAGAGTCATAGTTTCTCCTGTCGGTTGCACCCCGTTTTACCACAGTCACATTTTCAGCTTCCTTTAGCCAGTTCTCCTGAAGCGATACGCCATTATCTGTCAACATAAAGACTTCCACAGTATTCCTGCCGGGAGCTTCTCGAGTTTGCTGATGTATTTCGCCTGTTGACGAGGCATTTGGCTACCTTGAGAGAGGCATAGTTACTCCTGTCGGTTGCTCCCCGTTTTACAACAGTCACATCTACAAGCTTACACTGGCCAGTTCACCTGAATCGATACGCCATTAACTGTCGACATAAAGACATTCACAGTACGCCTGCCCTGAACTTCTCGAGTTTGGCGATGTATCTCGGCTGTTGACGAGGCATTTGGCTACCTTAAGAGAGTCGTAGTTACTCCTGTCAGTTTCTCCCCGTTTTACAACAGTCACAACTACGAGCTTACTCTGGCCAGTTCACCACAAGCGATACGTTATTATTTGTCGACATTATGACATTCACAGTACTCCTGCTAAGAGCTCCTCCAGTTTGCAAATGTATCTCAACTGTTGACGAGGCATTTGGGTCCCTTTATTGAGTCATAGTTACTCCTGTCGGTTGCTGGCCGTTTTACAACAGTCACATCTGCTAGCTTACTTTGGCCAGTTCACATGGATCGATACGCCATTAACTGTCGACATAAAGACATTCACAGTACGCCAGCCGGGAACTTCTCGAGTTTGCCGATGTATTTCGCCTGTTGACGAGGCATTTGGCTTCCTTAAGAGAGTCATAGTTACTCGTGCCAGTGTCTCACCGTTACTCCTGCCAATTGTTCCCCGTTTTCCACAATGACATTTTCAAGCTTACTCTGGAAAGTTCACCTGAAGCGATACGCCATTATCTGTCGACATAAAGACTTTCACGGTACTCCTGCCGGGAGCTTGTCGAGTTTGCCGATGTGTTTCGCCTGTTGGCGAGGCATTTGGGTAACGTAAGAGAGTCACAGTTACGCCAGTCATTTGTTCCCCGTTTTACCACAGTCACATTTTCAAGCTTCCTCTAGCAACTCACCTGAAGCGATACGCAATTATCTGTCAATATATAGACTTTCACAGTACTCCTGCCGGTAGCGTCTCGAGTTTGCCCATTTTTTTCGCCTGTTGAGGGCCATTTGGCTACCTTAAGAGAGTCATAGTTACTCCAGTCAGTTGCTCCAAGTTTTGCCACAGTCACATTTTCAAGCTTATTGTGGCTGGCCAGTTCACCTGAAGCGATACGCCATTATCTGTCGACATAAAGACTTTCACATTACTCCTGCCGGTAGCTTCTCGAGTTTGCCGATGTATTTCGCCTGTTGACGAGGCATATGGCTACCTTAAGAGAGTCATAGTTTCTCCTGTCGGTTGCACCCCGTTTTACCACAGTCACATTTTCAGCTTCCTTTAGCCAGTTCTCCTGAAGCGATACGCCATTATCTGTCAACATAAAGACTTCCACAGTATTCCTGCCGGGAGCTTCTCGAGTTTGCTGATGTATTTCGCCTGTTGACGAGGCATTTGGCTACCTTGAGAGAGGCATAGTTACTCCTGTCGGTTGCTCCCCGTTTTACAACAGTCACATCTACAAGCTTACACTGGCCAGTTCACCTGAATCGATACGCCATTAACTGTCGACATAAAGACATTCACAGTACGCCTGCCCTGAACTTCTCGAGTTTGGCGATGTATCTCGGCTGTTGACGAGGCATTTGGCTACCTTAAGAGAGTCGTAGTTACTCCTGTCAGTTTCTCCCCGTTTTACAACAGTCACAACTACGAGCTTACTCTGGCCAGTTCACCACAAGCGATACGTTATTATTTGTCGACATTATGACATTCACAGTACTCCTGCTAAGAGCTCCTCCAGTTTGCAAATGTATCTCAACTGTTGACGAGGCATTTGGGTCCCTTTATTGAGTCATAGTTACTCCTGTCGGTTGCTGGCCGTTTTACAACAGTCACATCTGCTAGCTTACTTTGGCCAGTTCACATGGATCGATACGCCATTAACTGTCGACATAAAGACATTCACAGTACGCCAGCCGGGAACTTCTCGAGTTTGCCGATGTATTTCGCCTGTTGACGAGGCATTTGGCTTCCTTAAGAGAGTCATAGTTACTCGTGCCAGTGTCTCACCGTTACTCCTGCCAATTGTTCCCCGTTTTCCACAATGACATTTTCAAGCTTACTCTGGAAAGTTCACCTGAAGCGATACGCCATTATCTGTCGACATAAAGACTTTCACGGTACTCCTGCCGGGAGCTTGTCGAGTTTGCCGATGTGTTTCGCCTGTTGGCGAGGCATTTGGGTAACGTAAGAGAGTCACAGTTACGCCAGTCATTTGTTCCCCGTTTTACCACAGTCACATTTTCAAGCTTCCTCTAGCAACTCACCTGAAGCGATACGCAATTATCTGTCAATATATAGACTTTCACAGTACTCCTGCCGGTAGCGTCTCGAGTTTGCCCATTTTTTTCGCCTGTTGAGGGCCATTTGGCTACCTTAAGAGAGTCATAGTTACTCCAGTCAGTTGCTCCAAGTTTTGCCACAGTCACATTTTCAAGCTTATTGTGGCTGGCCAGTTCACCTGAAGCGATACGCCATTATCTGTCGACATAAAGACTTTCACATTACTCCTGCCGGTAGCTTCTCGAGTTTGCCGATGTATTTCGCCTGTTGACGAGGCATATGGCTACCTTAAGAGAGTCATAGTTTCTCCTGTCGGTTGCACCCCGTTTTACCACAGTCACATTTTCAGCTTCCTTTAGCCAGTTCTCCTGAAGCGATACGCCATTATCTGTCAACATAAAGACTTCCACAGTATTCCTGCCGGGAGCTTCTCGAGTTTGCTGATGTATTTCGCCTGTTGACGAGGCATTTGGCTACCTTGAGAGAGGCATAGTTACTCCTGTCGGTTGCTCCCCGTTTTACAACAGTCACATCTACAAGCTTACACTGGCCAGTTCACCTGAATCGATACGCCATTAACTGTCGACATAAAGACATTCACAGTACGCCTGCCCTGAACTTCTCGAGTTTGGCGATGTATCTCGGCTGTTGACGAGGCATTTGGCTACCTTAAGAGAGTCGTAGTTACTCCTGTCAGTTTCTCCCCGTTTTACAACAGTCACAACTACGAGCTTACTCTGGCCAGTTCACCACAAGCGATACGTTATTATTTGTCGACATTATGACATTCACAGTACTCCTGCTAAGAGCTCCTCCAGTTTGCAAATGTATCTCAACTGTTGACGAGGCATTTGGGTCCCTTTATTGAGTCATAGTTACTCCTGTCGGTTGCTGCCCGTTTTACAACAGTCACATCTGCTAGCTTACTTTGGCCAGTTCACATGGATCGATACGCCATTAACTGTCGACATAAAGACATTCACAGTACGCCAGCCGGGAACTTCTCGAGTTTGCCGATGTATTTCGCCTGTTGACGAGGCATTTGGCTACCTTAAGAGAGTCATAGTTACTCGTGCCAGTGTCTCACCGTTACTCCTGCCAATTGTTCCCCGTTTTCCACAATGACATTTTCAAGCTTACTCTGGAAAGTTCACCTGAGGCGATACGCCATTATCTGTCAACATAATGACTTTCACAGTACTCCTCCCGGGAGCTCCTCGAGTTTGCCGATTTATTGCGCCTGTTGACGAGGTATTTGGCTACCTCAAGAGAGTCATATTTACTCCTGTCGGTTGCTCCCCGTTTTACAACAGTCACATCTAGAAGCTTACTCTGGCCAGTTCACCTGAATCGATACGCCATTAACTGTCGACATAAAGACTTTCACAGTACTCCTGCCGGGAGCTTCTCGAATTTGCCGATGTATTTCGCCTGTTGACGGGGCATTTGGCTACCTTAAGAGATTCATAGTTACTCGTGCCAGTGTCTCACCGTTACTCCTGCTAATTGTTCCCGGTTTTCCACAATGACATTTTCAAGCTTACTCTGGCTAGTTCACCTGAGGCGATACGCCATTATCTGTCAACATAATGACTTTCACAGTACTCCTCCCGGGAGCTCCTCGAGTTTGCCTATGTATTTCGCCTGTTGACGAGGCATATGGCTACCTTAAGAGAGTCATAGTTTCTCCTGTCGGTTGCACCCCGTTTTACCACAGTCACATTTTCAGCTTCCTTTAGCCAGTTCTCCTGAAGCGATACGCCATTATCTGTCAACATAAAGACTTCCACAGTATTCCCGCCGGGAGCTTCTCGTGTTTGCTGATGTATTTCGCCTGTTGACGAGGCATTTGGCTACCTTGAGAGAGGCATAGTTACTCCTGTCGGTCGCTCCCCGTTTTACAACAGTCACATCTACAAGCTTACACTGGCCAGTTCACCTGAATCGATACGCCATTAACTGTCGACATAAAGACATTCACAGTACGCCTGCCCTGAACTTCTCGAGTTTGGCGATGTATCTCGGTTGTTGACGAGGCATTTGGCTACCTTAAGAGAGTCGTAGTTACTCCTGTCAGTTTCTCCCCGTTTTACAACAGTCACAACTACGAGCTTACTCTGACCAGTTCACCACAAGCGATACGTTATTATTTGTCGACATTATGACATTCACAGTACTCCTGCTAAGAGCTCCTCCAGTTTGCAAATGTATCTCAACTGTTGACGAGGCATTTGGGTCCCTTTATTGAGTCATAGTTACTCCTGTCGGTTGCTGCCCGTTTTACAACAGTCACATCTGCTAGCTTACTTTGGCCAGTTCACATGGATCGATACGCCATTAACTGTCGACATAAAGACATTCACAGTACGCCAGCCGGGAACTTCTCGAGTTTGCCGATGTATTTCGCCTGTTGACGAGGCATTTGGCTTCCTTAAGAGAGTCATAGTTACTCGTGCCAGTGTCTCACCGTTACTCCTGCCAATTGTTCCCCGTTTTCCACAATGACATTTTCAAGCTTACTCTGGAAATTTCACCTGAAGCGATACGCCATTATCTGTCGACATAAAGACTTTCACGGTACTCCTGCCGGGAGCTTGTCGAGTTTGCCGATGTGTTTCGCCTGTTGGCGAGGCATTTGGGTAACTTAAGAGAGTCACAGTTACGCCAGTCATTTGTTCCCCGTTTTACCACAGTCACATTTTCAAGCTTCCTCTAGCAGCTCACCTGAAGCGATACGCAATTATCTGTCAATATATAGACTTTCACAGTACTCCTGCCGGTAGCGTCTCGAGTTTGCCCATTTTTTTCCCCTGTTGAGGGCCATTTGGCTACCTTAAGAGAGTCATAGTTACTCCAGTCAGTTGCTCCAAGTTTTGCCACAGTCACATTTTCAAGCTTATTGTGGCTGGCCAGTTCACCTGAAGCGATACGCCATTATCTGTCGACATAAAGACTTTCACATTACTCCTGCCGGTAGCTTCTCGAGTTTGCCGATGTATTTCGCCTGTTGACGAGGCATATGGCTACCTTAAGAGAGTCATAGTTTCTCCTGTCGGTTGCACCCCGTTTTACCACAGTCACATTTTCAGCTTCCTTTAGCCAGTTCTCCTGAAGCGATACGCCATTATCTGTCAACATAAAGACTTCCACAGTATTCCTGCCGGGAGCTTCTCGAGTTTGCTGATGTATTTCGCCTGTTGACGAGGCATTTGGCTACCTTGAGAGAGGCATAGTTACTCCTGTCGGTTGCTCCCCGTTTTACAACAGTCACATCTACAAGCTTACACTGGCCAGTTCACCTGAATCGATACGCCATTAACTGTCGACATAAAGACATTCACAGTACGCCTGCCCTGAACTTCTCGAGTTTGGCGATGTATCTCGGCTGTTGACGAGGCATTTGGCTACCTTAAGAGAGTCGTAGTTACTCCTGTCAGTTTCTCCCCGTTTTACAACAGTCACAACTACGAGCTTACTCTGGCCAGTTCACCACAAGCGATACGTTATTATTTGTCGACATTATGACATTCACAGTACTCCTGCTAAGAGCTCCTCCAGTTTGCAAATGTATCTCAACTGTTGACGAGGCATTTGGGTCCCTTTATTGAGTCATAGTTACTCCTGTCGGTTGCTGGCCGTTTTACAACAGTCACATCTGCTAGCTTACTTTGGCCAGTTCACATGGATCGATACGCCATTAACTGTCGACATAAAGACATTCACAGTACGCCAGCCGGGAACTTCTCGAGTTTGCCGATGTATTTCGCCTGTTGACGAGGCATTTGGCTTCCTTAAGAGAGTCATAGTTACTCGTGCCAGTGTCTCACCGTTACTCCTGCCAATTGTTCCCCGTTTTCCACAATGACATTTTCAAGCTTACTCTGGAAAGTTCACCTGAAGCGATACGCCATTATCTGTCGACATAAAGACTTTCACGGTACTCCTGCCGGGAGCTTGTCGAGTTTGCCGATGTGTTTCGCCTGTTGGCGAGGCATTTGGGTAACGTAAGAGAGTCACAGTTACGCCAGTCATTTGTTCCCCGTTTTACCACAGTCACATTTTCAAGCTTCCTCTAGCAACTCACCTGAAGCGATACGCAATTATCTGTCAATATATAGACTTTCACAGTACTCCTGCCGGTAGCGTCTCGAGTTTGCCCATTTTTTTCGCCTGTTGAGGGCCATTTGGCTACCTTAAGAGAGTCATAGTTACTCCAGTCAGTTGCTCCAAGTTTTGCCACAGTCACATTTTCAAGCTTATTGTGGCTGGCCAGTTCACCTGAAGCGATACGCCATTATCTGTCGACATAAAGACTTTCACATTACTCCTGCCGGTAGCTTCTCGAGTTTGCCGATGTATTTCGCCTGTTGACGAGGCATATGGCTACCTTAAGAGAGTCATAGTTTCTCCTGTCGGTTGCACCCCGTTTTACCACAGTCACATTTTCAGCTTCCTTTAGCCAGTTCTCCTGAAGCGATACGCCATTATCTGTCAACATAAAGACTTCCACAGTATTCCTGCCGGGAGCTTCTCGAGTTTGCTGATGTATTTCGCCTGTTGACGAGGCATTTGGCTACCTTGAGAGAGGCATAGTTACTCCTGTCGGTTGCTCCCCGTTTTACAACAGTCACATCTACAAGCTTACACTGGCCAGTTCACCTGAATCGATACGCCATTAACTGTCGACATAAAGACATTCACAGTACGCCTGCCCTGAACTTCTCGAGTTTGGCGATGTATCTCGGCTGTTGACGAGGCATTTGGCTACCTTAAGAGAGTCGTAGTTACTCCTGTCAGTTTCTCCCCGTTTTACAACAGTCACAACTACGAGCTTACTCTGGCCAGTTCACCACAAGCGATACGTTATTATTTGTCGACATTATGACATTCACAGTACTCCTGCTAAGAGCTCCTCCAGTTTGCAAATGTATCTCAACTGTTGACGAGGCATTTGGGTCCCTTTATTGAGTCATAGTTACTCCTGTCGGTTGCTGCCCGTTTTACAACAGTCACATCTGCTAGCTTACTTTGGCCAGTTCACATGGATCGATACGCCATTAACTGTCGACATAAAGACATTCACAGTACGCCAGCCGGGAACTTCTCGAGTTTGCCGATGTATTTCGCCTGTTGACGAGGCATTTGGCTACCTTAAGAGAGTCATAGTTACTCGTGCCAGTGTCTCACCGTTACTCCTGCCAATTGTTCCCCGTTTTCCACAATGACATTTTCAAGCTTACTCTGGAAAGTTCACCTGAGGCGATACGCCATTATCTGTCAACATAATGACTTTCACAGTACTCCTCCCGGGAGCTCCTCGAGTTTGCCGATTTATTGCGCCTGTTGACGAGGTATTTGGCTACCTCAAGAGAGTCATATTTACTCCTGTCGGTTGCTCCCCGTTTTACAACAGTCACATCTAGAAGCATACTCTGGCCAGTTCACCTGAATCGATACGCCATTAACTGTCGACATAAAGACTTTCACAGTACTCCTGCCGGGAGCTTCTCGAATTTGCCGATGTATTTCGCCTGTTGACGGGGCATTTGGCTACCTTAAGAGATTCATAGTTACTCGTGCCAGTGTCTCACCGTTACTCCTGCTAATTGTTCCCGGTTTTCCACAATGACATTTTCAAGCTTACTCTGGCTAGTTCACCTGAGGCGATACGCCATTATCTGTCAACATAATGACTTTCACAGTACTCCTCCCGGGAGCTCCTCGAGTTTGCCTATGTATTTCGCCTGTTGACGAGGCATATGGCTACCTTAAGAGAGTCATAGTTTCTCCTGTCGGTTGCACCCCGTTTTACCACAGTCACATTTTCAGCTTCCTTTAGCCAGTTCTCCTGAAGCGATACGCCATTATCTGTCAACATAAAGACTTCCACAGTATTCCCGCCGGGAGCTTCTCGTGTTTGCTGATGTATTTCGCCTGTTGACGAGGCATTTGGCTACCTTGAGAGAGGCATAGTTACTCCTGTCGGTCGCTCCCCGTTTTACAACAGTCACATCTACAAGCTTACACTGGCCAGTTCACCTGAATCGATACGCCATTAACTGTCGACATAAAGACATTCACAGTACGCCTGCCCTGAACTTCTCGAGTTTGGCGATGTATCTCGGTTGTTGACGAGGCATTTGGCTACCTTAAGAGAGTCGTAGTTACTCCTGTCAGTTTCTCCCCGTTTTACAACAGTCACAACTACGAGCTTACTCTGACCAGTTCACCACAAGCGATACGTTATTATTTGTCGACATTATGACATTCACAGTACTCCTGCTAAGAGCTCCTCCAGTTTGCAAATGTATCTCAACTGTTGACGAGGCATTTGGGTCCCTTTATTGAGTCATAGTTACTCCTGTCGGTTGCTGCCCGTTTTACAACAGTCACATCTGCTAGCTTACTTTGGCCAGTTCACATGGATCGATACGCCATTAACTGTCGACATAAAGACATTCACAGTACGCCAGCCGGGAACTTCTCGAGTTTGCCGATGTATTTCGCCTGTTGACGAGGCATTTGGCTTCCTTAAGAGAGTCATAGTTACTCGTGCCAGTGTCTCACCGTTACTCCTGCCAATTGTTCCCCGTTTTCCACAATGACATTTTCAAGCTTACTCTGGAAATTTCACCTGAAGCGATACGCCATTATCTGTCGACATAAAGACTTTCACGGTACTCCTGCCGGGAGCTTGTCGAGTTTGCCGATGTGTTTCGCCTGTTGGCGAGGCATTTGGGTAACTTAAGAGAGTCACAGTTACGCCAGTCATTTGTTCCCCGTTTTACCACAGTCACATTTTCAAGCTTCCTCTAGCAGCTCACCTGAAGCGATACGCAATTATCTGTCAATATATAGACTTTCACAGTACTCCTGCCGGTAGCGTCTCGAGTTTGCCCATTTTTTTCCCCTGTTGAGGGCCATTTGGCTACCTTAAGAGAGTCATAGTTACTCCAGTCAGTTGCTCCAAGTTTTGCCACAGTCACATTTTCAAGCTTATTGTGGCTGGCCAGTTCACCTGAAGCGATACGCCATTATCTGTCGACATAAAGACTTTCACATTACTCCTGCCGGTAGCTTCTCGAGTTTGCCGATGTATTTCGCCTGTTGACGAGGCATATGGCTACCTTAAGAGAGTCATAGTTTCTCCTGTCGGTTGCACCCCGTTTTACCACAGTCACATTTTCAGCTTCCTTTAGCCAGTTCTCCTGAAGCGATACGCCATTATCTGTCAACATAAAGACTTCCACAGTATTCCTGCCGGGAGCTTCTCGAGTTTGCTGATGTATTTCGCCTGTTGACGAGGCATTTGGCTACCTTGAGAGAGGCATAGTTACTCCTGTCGGTTGCTCCCCGTTTTACAACAGTCACATCTACAAGCTTACACTGGCCAGTTCACCTGAATCGATACGCCATTAACTGTCGACATAAAGACATTCACAGTACGCCTGCCCTGAACTTCTCGAGTTTGGCGATGTATCTCGGCTGTTGACGAGGCATTTGGCTACCTTAAGAGAGTCGTAGTTACTCCTGTCAGTTTCTCCCCGTTTTACAACAGTCACAACTACGAGCTTACTCTGGCCAGTTCACCACAAGCGATACGTTATTATTTGTCGACATTATGACATTCACAGTACTCCTGCTAAGAGCTCCTCCAGTTTGCAAATGTATCTCAACTGTTGACGAGGCATTTGGGTCCCTTTATTGAGTCATAGTTACTCCTGTCGGTTGCTGGCCGTTTTACAACAGTCACATCTGCTAGCTTACTTTGGCCAGTTCACATGGATCGATACGCCATTAACTGTCGACATAAAGACATTCACAGTACGCCAGCCGGGAACTTCTCGAGTTTGCCGATGTATTTCGCCTGTTGACGAGGCATTTGGCTTCCTTAAGAGAGTCATAGTTACTCGTGCCAGTGTCTCACCGTTACTCCTGCCAATTGTTCCCCGTTTTCCACAATGACATTTTCAAGCTTACTCTGGAAAGTTCACCTGAAGCGATACGCCATTATCTGTCGACATAAAGACTTTCACGGTACTCCTGCCGGGAGCTTGTCGAGTTTGCCGATGTGTTTCGCCTGTTGGCGAGGCATTTGGGTAACGTAAGAGAGTCACAGTTACGCCAGTCATTTGTTCCCCGTTTTACCACAGTCACATTTTCAAGCTTCCTCTAGCAACTCACCTGAAGCGATACGCAATTATCTGTCAATATATAGACTTTCACAGTACTCCTGCCGGTAGCGTCTCGAGTTTGCCCATTTTTTTCGCCTGTTGAGGGCCATTTGGCTACCTTAAGAGAGTCATAGTTACTCCAGTCAGTTGCTCCAAGTTTTGCCACAGTCACATTTTCAAGCTTATTGTGGCTGGCCAGTTCACCTGAAGCGATACGCCATTATCTGTCGACATAAAGACTTTCACATTACTCCTGCCGGTAGCTTCTCGAGTTTGCCGATGTATTTCGCCTGTTGACGAGGCATATGGCTACCTTAAGAGAGTCATAGTTTCTCCTGTCGGTTGCACCCCGTTTTACCACAGTCACATTTTCAGCTTCCTTTAGCCAGTTCTCCTGAAGCGATACGCCATTATCTGTCAACATAAAGACTTCCACAGTATTCCTGCCGGGAGCTTCTCGAGTTTGCTGATGTATTTCGCCTGTTGACGAGGCATTTGGCTACCTTGAGAGAGGCATAGTTACTCCTGTCGGTTGCTCCCCGTTTTACAACAGTCACATCTACAAGCTTACACTGGCCAGTTCACCTGAATCGATACGCCATTAACTGTCGACATAAAGACATTCACAGTACGCCTGCCCTGAACTTCTCGAGTTTGGCGATGTATCTCGGCTGTTGACGAGGCATTTGGCTACCTTAAGAGAGTCGTAGTTACTCCTGTCAGTTTCTCCCCGTTTTACAACAGTCACAACTACGAGCTTACTCTGGCCAGTTCACCACAAGCGATACGTTATTATTTGTCGACATTATGACATTCACAGTACTCCTGCTAAGAGCTCCTCCAGTTTGCAAATGTATCTCAACTGTTGACGAGGCATTTGGGTCCCTTTATTGAGTCATAGTTACTCCTGTCGGTTGCTGCCCGTTTTACAACAGTCACATCTGCTAGCTTACTTTGGCCAGTTCACATGGATCGATACGCCATTAACTGTCGACATAAAGACATTCACAGTACGCCAGCCGGGAACTTCTCGAGTTTGCCGATGTATTTCGCCTGTTGACGAGGCATTTGGCTACCTTAAGAGAGTCATAGTTACTCGTGCCAGTGTCTCACCGTTACTCCTGCCAATTGTTCCCCGTTTTCCACAATGACATTTTCAAGCTTACTCTGGAAAGTTCACCTGAGGCGATACGCCATTATCTGTCAACATAATGACTTTCACAGTACTCCTCCCGGGAGCTCCTCGAGTTTGCCGATTTATTGCGCCTGTTGACGAGGTATTTGGCTACCTCAAGAGAGTCATATTTACTCCTGTCGGTTGCTCCCCGTTTTACAACAGTCACATCTAGAAGCTTACTCTGGCCAGTTCACCTGAATCGATACGCCATTAACTGTCGACATAAAGACTTTCACAGTACTCCTGCCGGGAGCTTCTCGAATTTGCCGATGTATTTCGCCTGTTGACGGGGCATTTGGCTACCTTAAGAGATTCATAGTTACTCGTGCCAGTGTCTCACCGTTACTCCTGCTAATTGTTCCCGGTTTTCCACAATGACATTTTCAAGCTTACTCTGGCTAGTTCACCTGAGGCGATACGCCATTATCTGTCAACATAATGACTTTCACAGTACTCCTCCCGGGAGCTCCTCGAGTTTGCCTATGTATTTCGCCTGTTGACGAGGCATATGGCTACCTTAAGAGAGTCATAGTTTCTCCTGTCGGTTGCACCCCGTTTTACCACAGTCACATTTTCAGCTTCCTTTAGCCAGTTCTCCTGAAGCGATACGCCATTATCTGTCAACATAAAGACTTCCACAGTATTCCCGCCGGGAGCTTCTCGTGTTTGCTGATGTATTTCGCCTGTTGACGAGGCATTTGGCTACCTTGAGAGAGGCATAGTTACTCCTGTCGGTCGCTCCCCGTTTTACAACAGTCACATCTACAAGCTTACACTGGCCAGTTCACCTGAATCGATACGCCATTAACTGTCGACATAAAGACATTCACAGTACGCCTGCCCTGAACTTCTCGAGTTTGGCGATGTATCTCGGTTGTTGACGAGGCATTTGGCTACCTTAAGAGAGTCGTAGTTACTCCTGTCAGTTTCTCCCCGTTTTACAACAGTCACAACTACGAGCTTACTCTGACCAGTTCACCACAAGCGATACGTTATTATTTGTCGACATTATGACATTCACAGTACTCCTGCTAAGAGCTCCTCCAGTTTGCAAATGTATCTCAACTGTTGACGAGGCATTTGGGTCCCTTTATTGAGTCATAGTTACTCCTGTCGGTTGCTGCCCGTTTTACAACAGTCACATCTGCTAGCTTACTTTGGCCAGTTCACATGGATCGATACGCCATTAACTGTCGACATAAAGACATTCACAGTACGCCAGCCGGGAACTTCTCGAGTTTGCCGATGTATTTCGCCTGTTGACGAGGCATTTGGCTTCCTTAAGAGAGTCATAGTTACTCGTGCCAGTGTCTCACCGTTACTCCTGCCAATTGTTCCCCGTTTTCCACAATGACATTTTCAAGCTTACTCTGGAAATTTCACCTGAAGCGATACGCCATTATCTGTCGACATAAAGACTTTCACGGTACTCCTGCCGGGAGCTTGTCGAGTTTGCCGATGTGTTTCGCCTGTTGGCGAGGCATTTGGGTAACTTAAGAGAGTCACAGTTACGCCAGTCATTTGTTCCCCGTTTTACCACAGTCACATTTTCAAGCTTCCTCTAGCAGCTCACCTGAAGCGATACGCAATTATCTGTCAATATATAGACTTTCACAGTACTCCTGCCGGTAGCGTCTCGAGTTTGCCCATTTTTTTCCCCTGTTGAGGGCCATTTGGCTACCTTAAGAGAGTCATAGTTACTCCAGTCAGTTGCTCCAAGTTTTGCCACAGTCACATTTTCAAGCTTATTGTGGCTGGCCAGTTCACCTGAAGCGATACGCCATTATCTGTCGACATAAAGACTTTCACATTACTCCTGCCGGTAGCTTCTCGAGTTTGCCGATGTATTTCGCCTGTTGACGAGGCATATGGCTACCTTAAGAGAGTCATAGTTTCTCCTGTCGGTTGCACCCCGTTTTACCACAGTCACATTTTCAGCTTCCTTTAGCCAGTTCTCCTGAAGCGATACGCCATTATCTGTCAACATAAAGACTTCCACAGTATTCCTGCCGGGAGCTTCTCGAGTTTGCTGATGTATTTCGCCTGTTGACGAGGCATTTGGCTACCTTGAGAGAGGCATAGTTACTCCTGTCGGTTGCTCCCCGTTTTACAACAGTCACATCTACAAGCTTACACTGGCCAGTTCACCTGAATCGATACGCCATTAACTGTCGACATAAAGACATTCACAGTACGCCTGCCCTGAACTTCTCGAGTTTGGCGATGTATCTCGGCTGTTGACGAGGCATTTGGCTACCTTAAGAGAGTCGTAGTTACTCCTGTCAGTTTCTCCCCGTTTTACAACAGTCACAACTACGAGCTTACTCTGGCCAGTTCACCACAAGCGATACGTTATTATTTGTCGACATTATGACATTCACAGTACTCCTGCTAAGAGCTCCTCCAGTTTGCAAATGTATCTCAACTGTTGACGAGGCATTTGGGTCCCTTTATTGAGTCATAGTTACTCCTGTCGGTTGCTGCCCGTTTTACAACAGTCACATCTGCTAGCTTACTTTGGCCAGTTCACATGGATCGATACGCCATTAACTGTCGACATAAAGACATTCACAGTACGCCAGCCGGGAACTTCTCGAGTTTGCCGATGTATTTCGCCTGTTGACGAGGCATTTGGCTACCTTAAGAGAGTCATAGTTACTCGTGCCAGTGTCTCACCGTTACTCCTGCCAATTGTTCCCCGTTTTCCACAATGACATTTTCAAGCTTACTCTGGAAAGTTCACCTGAGGCGATACGCCATTATCTGTCAACATAATGACTTTCACAGTACTCCTCCCGGGAGCTCCTCGAGTTTGCCGATTTATTGCGCCTGTTGACGAGGTATTTGGCTACCTCAAGAGAGTCATATTTACTCCTGTCGGTTGCTCCCCGTTTTACAACAGTCACATCTAGAAGCTTACTCTGGCCAGTTCACCTGAATCGATACGCCATTAACTGTCGACATAAAGACTTTCACAGTACTCCTGCCGGGAGCTTCTCGAATTTGCCGATGTATTTCGCCTGTTGACGGGGCATTTGGCTACCTTAAGAGATTCATAGTTACTCGTGCCAGTGTCTCTCCGTTACTCCTGCTAATTGTTCCCGGTTTTCCACAATGACATTTTCAAGCTTACTCTGGCTAGTTCACCTGAGGCGATACGCCATTATCTGTCAACATAATGACTTTCACAGTACTCCTCCCGGGAGCTCCTCGAGTTTGCCTATGTATTTCGCCTGTTGACGAGGCATATGGCTACCTTAAGAGAGTCATAGTTTCTCCTGTCGGTTGCACCCCGTTTTACCACAGTCACATTTTCAGCTTCCTTTAGCCAGTTCTCCTGAAGCGATACGCCATTATCTGTCAACATAAAGACTTCCACAGTATTCCCGCCGGGAGCTTCTCGTGTTTGCTGATGTATTTCGCCTGTTGACGAGGCATTTGGCTACCTTGAGAGAGGCATAGTTACTCCTGTCGGTCGCTCCCCGTTTTACAACAGTCACATCTACAAGCTTACACTGGCCAGTTCACTTGAATCGATACGCCATTAACTGTCGACATAAAGACATTCACAGTACGCCTGCCCTGAACTTCTCGAGTTTGGCGATGTATCTCGGCTGTTGACGAGGCATTTGGCTACCTTAAGAGAGTCGTAGTTACTCCTGTCAGTTTCTCCCCGTTTTACAACAGTCACAACTACGAGCTTACTCTGGCCAGTTCACCACAAGCGATACGTTATTATTTGTCGACATTATGACATTCACAGTACTCCTGCTAAGAGCTCCTCCAGTTTGCAAATGTATCTCAACTGTTGACGAGGCATTTGGGTCCCTTTATTGAGTCATAGTTACTCCTGTCGGTTGCTGCCCGTTTTACAACAGTCACATCTGCTAGCTTACTTTGGCCAGTTCACATGGATCGATACGCCATTAACTGTCGACATAAAGACATTCACAGTACGCCAGCCGGGAACTTCTCGAGTTTGCCGATGTATTTCGCCTGTTGACGAGGCATTTGGCTACCTTAAGAGAGTCATAGTTACTCGTGCCAGTGTCTCACCGTTACTCCTGCCAATTGTTCCCCGTTTTCCACAATGACATTTTCAAGCTTACTCTGGAAAGTTCACCTGAGGCGATACGCCATTATCTGTCAACATAATGACTTTCACAGTACTCCTCCCGGGAGCTCCTCGAGTTTGCCGATTTATTGCGCCTGTTGACGAGGTATTTGGCTACCTCAAGAGAGTCATATTTACTCCTGTCGGTTGCTCCCCGTTTTACAACAGTCACATCTAGAAGCTTACTCTGGCCAGTTCACCTGAATCGATACGCCATTAACTGTCGACATAAAGACTTTCACAGTACTCCTGCCGGGAGCTTCTCGAATTTGCCGATGTATTTCGCCTGTTGACGGGGCATTTGGCTACCTTAAGAGATTCATAGTTACTCGTGCCAGTGTCTCACCGTTACTCCTGCTAATTGTTCCCGGTTTTCCACAATGACATTTTCAAGCTTACTCTGGCTAGTTCACCTGAGGCGATACGCCATTATCTGTCAACATAATGACTTTCACAGTACTCCTCCCGGGAGCTCCTCGAGTTTGCCTATGTATTTCGCCTGTTGACGAGGCATATGGCTACCTTAAGAGAGTCATAGTTTCTCCTGTCGGTTGCACCCCGTTTTACCACAGTCACATTTTCAGCTTCCTTTAGCCAGTTCTCCTGAAGCGATACGCCATTATCTGTCAACATAAAGACTTCCACAGTATTCCCGCCGGGAGCTTCTCGTGTTTGCTGATGTATTTCGCCTGTTGACGAGGCATTTGGCTACCTTGAGAGAGGCATAGTTACTCCTGTCGGTCGCTCCCCGTTTTACAACAGTCACATCTACAAGCTTACACTGGCCAGTTCACCTGAATCGATACGCCATTAACTGTCGACATAAAGACATTCACAGTACGCCTGCCCTGAACTTCTCGAGTTTGGCGATGTATCTCGGTTGTTGACGAGGCATTTGGCTACCTTAAGAGAGTCGTAGTTACTCCTGTCAGTTTCTCCCCGTTTTACAACAGTCACAACTACGAGCTTACTCTGACCAGTTCACCACAAGCGATACGTTATTATTTGTCGACATTATGACATTCACAGTACTCCTGCTAAGAGCTCCTCCAGTTTGCAAATGTATCTCAACTGTTGACGAGGCATTTGGGTCCCTTTATTGAGTCATAGTTACTCCTGTCGGTTGCTGCCCGTTTTACAACAGTCACATCTGCTAGCTTACTTTGGCCAGTTCACATGGATCGATACGCCATTAACTGTCGACATAAAGACATTCACAGTACGCCAGCCGGGAACTTCTCGAGTTTGCCGATGTATTTCGCCTGTTGACGAGGCATTTGGCTTCCTTAAGAGAGTCATAGTTACTCGTGCCAGTGTCTCACCGTTACTCCTGCCAATTGTTCCCCGTTTTCCACAATGACATTTTCAAGCTTACTCTGGAAATTTCACCTGAAGCGATACGCCATTATCTGTCGACATAAAGACTTTCACGGTACTCCTGCCGGGAGCTTGTCGAGTTTGCCGATGTGTTTCGCCTGTTGGCGAGGCATTTGGGTAACTTAAGAGAGTCACAGTTACGCCAGTCATTTGTTCCCCGTTTTACCACAGTCACATTTTCAAGCTTCCTCTAGCAGCTCACCTGAAGCGATACGCAATTATCTGTCAATATATAGACTTTCACAGTACTCCTGCCGGTAGCGTCTCGAGTTTGCCCATTTTTTTCGCCTGTTGAGGGCCATTTGGCTACCTTAAGAGAGTCATAGTTACTCCAGTCAGTTGCTCCAAGTTTTGCCACAGTCACATTTTCAAGCTTATTGTGGCTGGCCAGTTCACCTGAAGCGATACGCCATTATCTGTCGACATAAAGACTTTCACATTACTCCTGCCGGTAGCTTCTCGAGTTTGCCGATGTATTTCGCCTGTTGACGAGGCATATGGCTACCTTAAGAGAGTCATAGTTTCTCCTGTCGGTTGCACCCCGTTTTACCACAGTCACATTTTCAGCTTCCTTTAGCCAGTTCTCCTGAAGCGATACGCCATTATCTGTCAACATAAAGACTTCCACAGTATTCCTGCCGGGAGCTTCTCGAGTTTGCTGATGTATTTCGCCTGTTGACGAGGCATTTGGCTACCTTGAGAGAGGCATAGTTACTCCTGTCGGTTGCTCCCCGTTTTACAACAGTCACATCTACAAGCTTACACTGGCCAGTTCACCTGAATCGATACGCCATTAACTGTCGACATAAAGACATTCACAGTACGCCTGCCCTGAACTTCTCGAGTTTGGCGATGTATCTCGGCTGTTGACGAGGCATTTGGCTACCTTAAGAGAGTCGTAGTTACTCCTGTCAGTTTCTCCCCGTTTTACAACAGTCACAACTACGAGCTTACTCTGGCCAGTTCACCACAAGCGATACGTTATTATTTGTCGACATTATGACATTCACAGTACTCCTGCTAAGAGCTCCTCCAGTTTGCAAATGTATCTCAACTGTTGACGAGGCATTTGGGTCCCTTTATTGAGTCATAGTTACTCCTGTCGGTTGCTGCCCGTTTTACAACAGTCACATCTGCTAGCTTACTTTGGCCAGTTCACATGGATCGATACGCCATTAACTGTCGACATAAAGACATTCACAGTACGCCAGCCGGGAACTTCTCGAGTTTGCCGATGTATTTCGCCTGTTGACGAGGCATTTGGCTACCTTAAGAGAGTCATAGTTACTCGTGCCAGTGTCTCACCGTTACTCCTGCCAATTGTTCCCCGTTTTCCACAATGACATTTTCAAGCTTACTCTGGAAAGTTCACCTGAGGCGATACGCCATTATCTGTCAACATAATGACTTTCACAGTACTCCTCCCGGGAGCTCCTCGAGTTTGCCGATTTATTGCGCCTGTTGACGAGGTATTTGGCTACCTCAAGAGAGTCATATTTACTCCTGTCGGTTGCTCCCCGTTTTACAACAGTCACATCTAGAAGCTTACTCTGGCCAGTTCACCTGAATCGATACGCCATTAACTGTCGACATAAAGACTTTCACAGTACTCCTGCCGGGAGCTTCTCGAATTTGCCGATGTATTTCGCCTGTTGACGGGGCATTTGGCTACCTTAAGAGATTCATAGTTACTCGTGCCAGTGTCTCACCGTTACTCCTGCTAATTGTTCCCGGTTTTCCACAATGACATTTTCAAGCTTACTCTGGCTAGTTCACCTGAGGCGATACGCCATTATCTGTCAACATAATGACTTTCACAGTACTCCTCCCGGGAGCTCCTCGAGTTTGCCTATGTATTTCGCCTGTTGACGAGGCATATGGCTACCTTAAGAGAGTCATAGTTTCTCCTGTCGGTTGCACCCCGTTTTACCACAGTCACATTTTCAGCTTCCTTTAGCCAGTTCTCCTGAAGCGATACGCCATTATCTGTCAACATAAAGACTTCCACAGTATTCCCGCCGGGAGCTTCTCGTGTTTGCTGATGTATTTCGCCTGTTGACGAGGCATTTGGCTACCTTGAGAGAGGCATAGTTACTCCTGTCGGTCGCTCCCCGTTTTACAACAGTCACATCTACAAGCTTACACTGGCCAGTTCACCTGAATCGATACGCCATTAACTGTCGACATAAAGACATTCACAGTACGCCTGCCCTGAACTTCTCGAGTTTGGCGATGTATCTCGGTTGTTGACGAGGCATTTGGCTACCTTAAGAGAGTCGTAGTTACTCCTGTCAGTTTCTCCCCGTTTTACAACAGTCACAACTACGAGCTTACTCTGACCAGTTCACCACAAGCGATACGTTATTATTTGTCGACATTATGACATTCACAGTACTCCTGCTAAGAGCTCCTCCAGTTTGCAAATGTATCTCAACTGTTGACGAGGCATTTGGGTCCCTTTATTGAGTCATAGTTACTCCTGTCGGTTGCTGCCCGTTTTACAACAGTCACATCTGCTAGCTTACTTTGGCCAGTTCACATGGATCGATACGCCATTAACTGTCGACATAAAGACATTCACAGTACGCCAGCCGGGAACTTCTCGAGTTTGCCGATGTATTTCGCCTGTTGACGAGGCATTTGGCTTCCTTAAGAGAGTCATAGTTACTCGTGCCAGTGTCTCACCGTTACTCCTGCCAATTGTTCCCCGTTTTCCACAATGACATTTTCAAGCTTACTCTGGAAATTTCACCTGAAGCGATACGCCATTATCTGTCGACATAAAGACTTTCACGGTACTCCTGCCGGGAGCTTGTCGAGTTTGCCGATGTGTTTCGCCTGTTGGCGAGGCATTTGGGTAACTTAAGAGAGTCACAGTTACGCCAGTCATTTGTTCCCCGTTTTACCACAGTCACATTTTCAAGCTTCCTCTAGCAGCTCACCTGAAGCGATACGCAATTATCTGTCAATATATAGACTTTCACAGTACTCCTGCCGGTAGCGTCTCGAGTTTGCCCATTTTTTTCCCCTGTTGAGGGCCATTTGGCTACCTTAAGAGAGTCATAGTTACTCCAGTCAGTTGCTCCAAGTTTTGCCACAGTCACATTTTCAAGCTTATTGTGGCTGGCCAGTTCACCTGAAGCGATACGCCATTATCTGTCGACATAAAGACTTTCACATTACTCCTGCCGGTAGCTTCTCGAGTTTGCCGATGTATTTCGCCTGTTGACGAGGCATATGGCTACCTTAAGAGAGTCATAGTTTCTCCTGTCGGTTGCACCCCGTTTTACCACAGTCACATTTTCAGCTTCCTTTAGCCAGTTCTCCTGAAGCGATACGCCATTATCTGTCAACATAAAGACTTCCACAGTATTCCTGCCGGGAGCTTCTCGAGTTTGCTGATGTATTTCGCCTGTTGACGAGGCATTTGGCTACCTTGAGAGAGGCATAGTTACTCCTGTCGGTTGCTCCCCGTTTTACAACAGTCACATCTACAAGCTTACACTGGCCAGTTCACCTGAATCGATACGCCATTAACTGTCGACATAAAGACATTCACAGTACGCCTGCCCTGAACTTCTCGAGTTTGGCGATGTATCTCGGCTGTTGACGAGGCATTTGGCTACCTTAAGAGAGTCGTAGTTACTCCTGTCAGTTTCTCCCCGTTTTACAACAGTCACAACTACGAGCTTACTCTGGCCAGTTCACCACAAGCGATACGTTATTATTTGTCGACATTATGACATTCACAGTACTCCTGCTAAGAGCTCCTCCAGTTTGCAAATGTATCTCAACTGTTGACGAGGCATTTGGGTCCCTTTATTGAGTCATAGTTACTCCTGTCGGTTGCTGCCCGTTTTACAACAGTCACATCTGCTAGCTTACT
Organism: Schistocerca piceifrons; assembly: GCF_021461385.2. Lineage (NCBI taxonomy): Eukaryota > Metazoa > Arthropoda > Insecta > Orthoptera > Acrididae > Schistocerca > Schistocerca piceifrons. The sequence goes on along the minus strand of NW_025727693.1, from coordinate 252,958 downwards.
TTGGCCAGTTCACATGGATCGATACGCCATTAACTGTCGACATAAAGACATTCACAGTACGCCAGCCGGGAACTTCTCGAGTTTGCCGATGTATTTCGCCTGTTGACGAGGCATTTGGCTACCTTAAGAGAGTCATAGTTACTCGTGCCAGTGTCTCACCGTTACTCCTGCCAATTGTTCCCCGTTTTCCACAATGACATTTTCAAGCTTACTCTGGAAAGTTCACCTGAGGCGATACGCCATTATCTGTCAACATAATGACTTTCACAGTACTCCTCCCGGGAGCTCCTCGAGTTTGCCGATTTATTGCGCCTGTTGACGAGGTATTTGGCTACCTCAAGAGAGTCATATTTACTCCTGTCGGTTGCTCCCCGTTTTACAACAGTCACATCTAGAAGCTTACTCTGGCCAGTTCACCTGAATCGATACGCCATTAACTGTCGACATAAAGACTTTCACAGTACTCCTGCCGGGAGCTTCTCGAATTTGCCGATGTATTTCGCCTGTTGACGGGGCATTTGGCTACCTTAAGAGATTCATAGTTACTCGTGCCAGTGTCTCTCCGTTACTCCTGCTAATTGTTCCCGGTTTTCCACAATGACATTTTCAAGCTTACTCTGGCTAGTTCACCTGAGGCGATACGCCATTATCTGTCAACATAATGACTTTCACAGTACTCCTCCCGGGAGCTCCTCGAGTTTGCCTATGTATTTCGCCTGTTGACGAGGCATATGGCTACCTTAAGAGAGTCATAGTTTCTCCTGTCGGTTGCACCCCGTTTTACCACAGTCACATTTTCAGCTTCCTTTAGCCAGTTCTCCTGAAGCGATACGCCATTATCTGTCAACATAAAGACTTCCACAGTATTCCCGCCGGGAGCTTCTCGTGTTTGCTGATGTATTTCGCCTGTTGACGAGGCATTTGGCTACCTTGAGAGAGGCATAGTTACTCCTGTCGGTCGCTCCCCGTTTTACAACAGTCACATCTACAAGCTTACACTGGCCAGTTCACTTGAATCGATACGCCATTAACTGTCGACATAAAGACATTCACAGTACGCCTGCCCTGAACTTCTCGAGTTTGGCGATGTATCTCGGCTGTTGACGAGGCATTTGGCTACCTTAAGAGAGTCGTAGTTACTCCTGTCAGTTTCTCCCCGTTTTACAACAGTCACAACTACGAGCTTACTCTGGCCAGTTCACCACAAGCGATACGTTATTATTTGTCGACATTATGACATTCACAGTACTCCTGCTAAGAGCTCCTCCAGTTTGCAAATGTATCTCAACTGTTGACGAGGCATTTGGGTCCCTTTATTGAGTCATAGTTACTCCTGTCGGTTGCTGCCCGTTTTACAACAGTCACATCTGCTAGCTTACTTTGGCCAGTTCACATGGATCGATACGCCATTAACTGTCGACATAAAGACATTCACAGTACGCCAGCCGGGAACTTCTCGAGTTTGCCGATGTATTTCGCCTGTTGACGAGGCATTTGGCTACCTTAAGAGAGTCATAGTTACTCGTGCCAGTGTCTCACCGTTACTCCTGCCAATTGTTCCCCGTTTTCCACAATGACATTTTCAAGCTTACTCTGGAAAGTTCACCTGAGGCGATACGCCATTATCTGTCAACATAATGACTTTCACAGTACTCCTCCCGGGAGCTCCTCGAGTTTGCCGATTTATTGCGCCTGTTGACGAGGTATTTGGCTACCTCAAGAGAGTCATATTTACTCCTGTCGGTTGCTCCCCGTTTTACAACAGTCACATCTAGAAGCTTACTCTGGCCAGTTCACCTGAATCGATACGCCATTAACTGTCGACATAAAGACTTTCACAGTACTCCTGCCGGGAGCTTCTCGAATTTGCCGATGTATTTCGCCTGTTGACGGGGCATTTGGCTACCTTAAGAGATTCATAGTTACTCGTGCCAGTGTCTCACCGTTACTCCTGCTAATTGTTCCCGGTTTTCCACAATGACATTTTCAAGCTTACTCTGGCTAGTTCACCTGAGGCGATACGCCATTATCTGTCAACATAATGACTTTCACAGTACTCCTCCCGGGAGCTCCTCGAGTTTGCCTATGTATTTCGCCTGTTGACGAGGCATATGGCTACCTTAAGAGAGTCATAGTTTCTCCTGTCGGTTGCACCCCGTTTTACCACAGTCACATTTTCAGCTTCCTTTAGCCAGTTCTCCTGAAGCGATACGCCATTATCTGTCAACATAAAGACTTCCACAGTATTCCCGCCGGGAGCTTCTCGTGTTTGCTGATGTATTTCGCCTGTTGACGAGGCATTTGGCTACCTTGAGAGAGGCATAGTTACTCCTGTCGGTCGCTCCCCGTTTTACAACAGTCACATCTACAAGCTTACACTGGCCAGTTCACCTGAATCGATACGCCATTAACTGTCGACATAAAGACATTCACAGTACGCCTGCCCTGAACTTCTCGAGTTTGGCGATGTATCTCGGTTGTTGACGAGGCATTTGGCTACCTTAAGAGAGTCGTAGTTACTCCTGTCAGTTTCTCCCCGTTTTACAACAGTCACAACTACGAGCTTACTCTGACCAGTTCACCACAAGCGATACGTTATTATTTGTCGACATTATGACATTCACAGTACTCCTGCTAAGAGCTCCTCCAGTTTGCAAATGTATCTCAACTGTTGACGAGGCATTTGGGTCCCTTTATTGAGTCATAGTTACTCCTGTCGGTTGCTGCCCGTTTTACAACAGTCACATCTGCTAGCTTACTTTGGCCAGTTCACATGGATCGATACGCCATTAACTGTCGACATAAAGACATTCACAGTACGCCAGCCGGGAACTTCTCGAGTTTGCCGATGTATTTCGCCTGTTGACGAGGCATTTGGCTTCCTTAAGAGAGTCATAGTTACTCGTGCCAGTGTCTCACCGTTACTCCTGCCAATTGTTCCCCGTTTTCCACAATGACATTTTCAAGCTTACTCTGGAAATTTCACCTGAAGCGATACGCCATTATCTGTCGACATAAAGACTTTCACGGTACTCCTGCCGGGAGCTTGTCGAGTTTGCCGATGTGTTTCGCCTGTTGGCGAGGCATTTGGGTAACTTAAGAGAGTCACAGTTACGCCAGTCATTTGTTCCCCGTTTTACCACAGTCACATTTTCAAGCTTCCTCTAGCAGCTCACCTGAAGCGATACGCAATTATCTGTCAATATATAGACTTTCACAGTACTCCTGCCGGTAGCGTCTCGAGTTTGCCCATTTTTTTCGCCTGTTGAGGGCCATTTGGCTACCTTAAGAGAGTCATAGTTACTCCAGTCAGTTGCTCCAAGTTTTGCCACAGTCACATTTTCAAGCTTATTGTGGCTGGCCAGTTCACCTGAAGCGATACGCCATTATCTGTCGACATAAAGACTTTCACATTACTCCTGCCGGTAGCTTCTCGAGTTTGCCGATGTATTTCGCCTGTTGACGAGGCATATGGCTACCTTAAGAGAGTCATAGTTTCTCCTGTCGGTTGCACCCCGTTTTACCACAGTCACATTTTCAGCTTCCTTTAGCCAGTTCTCCTGAAGCGATACGCCATTATCTGTCAACATAAAGACTTCCACAGTATTCCTGCCGGGAGCTTCTCGAGTTTGCTGATGTATTTCGCCTGTTGACGAGGCATTTGGCTACCTTGAGAGAGGCATAGTTACTCCTGTCGGTTGCTCCCCGTTTTACAACAGTCACATCTACAAGCTTACACTGGCCAGTTCACCTGAATCGATACGCCATTAACTGTCGACATAAAGACATTCACAGTACGCCTGCCCTGAACTTCTCGAGTTTGGCGATGTATCTCGGCTGTTGACGAGGCATTTGGCTACCTTAAGAGAGTCGTAGTTACTCCTGTCAGTTTCTCCCCGTTTTACAACAGTCACAACTACGAGCTTACTCTGGCCAGTTCACCACAAGCGATACGTTATTATTTGTCGACATTATGACATTCACAGTACTCCTGCTAAGAGCTCCTCCAGTTTGCAAATGTATCTCAACTGTTGACGAGGCATTTGGGTCCCTTTATTGAGTCATAGTTACTCCTGTCGGTTGCTGCCCGTTTTACAACAGTCACATCTGCTAGCTTACTTTGGCCAGTTCACATGGATCGATACGCCATTAACTGTCGACATAAAGACATTCACAGTACGCCAGCCGGGAACTTCTCGAGTTTGCCGATGTATTTCGCCTGTTGACGAGGCATTTGGCTACCTTAAGAGAGTCATAGTTACTCGTGCCAGTGTCTCACCGTTACTCCTGCCAATTGTTCCCCGTTTTCCACAATGACATTTTCAAGCTTACTCTGGAAAGTTCACCTGAGGCGATACGCCATTATCTGTCAACATAATGACTTTCACAGTACTCCTCCCGGGAGCTCCTCGAGTTTGCCGATTTATTGCGCCTGTTGACGAGGTATTTGGCTACCTCAAGAGAGTCATATTTACTCCTGTCGGTTGCTCCCCGTTTTACAACAGTCACATCTAGAAGCTTACTCTGGCCAGTTCACCTGAATCGATACGCCATTAACTGTCGACATAAAGACTTTCACAGTACTCCTGCCGGGAGCTTCTCGAATTTGCCGATGTATTTCGCCTGTTGACGGGGCATTTGGCTACCTTAAGAGATTCATAGTTACTCGTGCCAGTGTCTCTCCGTTACTCCTGCTAATTGTTCCCGGTTTTCCACAATGACATTTTCAAGCTTACTCTGGCTAGTTCACCTGAGGCGATACGCCATTATCTGTCAACATAATGACTTTCACAGTACTCCTCCCGGGAGCTCCTCGAGTTTGCCTATGTATTTCGCCTGTTGACGAGGCATATGGCTACCTTAAGAGAGTCATAGTTTCTCCTGTCGGTTGCACCCCGTTTTACCACAGTCACATTTTCAGCTTCCTTTAGCCAGTTCTCCTGAAGCGATACGCCATTATCTGTCAACATAAAGACTTCCACAGTATTCCCGCCGGGAGCTTCTCGTGTTTGCTGATGTATTTCGCCTGTTGACGAGGCATTTGGCTACCTTGAGAGAGGCATAGTTACTCCTGTCGGTCGCTCCCCGTTTTACAACAGTCACATCTACAAGCTTACACTGGCCAGTTCACTTGAATCGATACGCCATTAACTGTCGACATAAAGACATTCACAGTACGCCTGCCCTGAACTTCTCGAGTTTGGCGATGTATCTCGGCTGTTGACGAGGCATTTGGCTACCTTAAGAGAGTCGTAGTTACTCCTGTCAGTTTCTCCCCGTTTTACAACAGTCACAACTACGAGCTTACTCTGGCCAGTTCACCACAAGCGATACGTTATTATTTGTCGACATTATGACATTCACAGTACTCCTGCTAAGAGCTCCTCCAGTTTGCAAATGTATCTCAACTGTTGACGAGGCATTTGGGTCCCTTTATTGAGTCATAGTTACTCCTGTCGGTTGCTGCCCGTTTTACAACAGTCACATCTGCTAGCTTACTTTGGCCAGTTCACATGGATCGATACGCCATTAACTGTCGACATAAAGACATTCACAGTACGCCAGCCGGGAACTTCTCGAGTTTGCCGATGTATTTCGCCTGTTGACGAGGCATTTGGCTACCTTAAGAGAGTCATAGTTACTCGTGCCAGTGTCTCACCGTTACTCCTGCCAATTGTTCCCCGTTTTCCACAATGACATTTTCAAGCTTACTCTGGAAAGTTCACCTGAGGCGATACGCCATTATCTGTCAACATAATGACTTTCACAGTACTCCTCCCGGGAGCTCCTCGAGTTTGCCGATTTATTGCGCCTGTTGACGAGGTATTTGGCTACCTCAAGAGAGTCATATTTACTCCTGTCGGTTGCTCCCCGTTTTACAACAGTCACATCTAGAAGCTTACTCTGGCCAGTTCACCTGAATCGATACGCCATTAACTGTCGACATAAAGACTTTCACAGTACTCCTGCCGGGAGCTTCTCGAATTTGCCGATGTATTTCGCCTGTTGACGGGGCATTTGGCTACCTTAAGAGATTCATAGTTACTCGTGCCAGTGTCTCACCGTTACTCCTGCTAATTGTTCCCGGTTTTCCACAATGACATTTTCAAGCTTACTCTGGCTAGTTCACCTGAGGCGATACGCCATTATCTGTCAACATAATGACTTTCACAGTACTCCTCCCGGGAGCTCCTCGAGTTTGCCTATGTATTTCGCCTGTTGACGAGGCATATGGCTACCTTAAGAGAGTCATAGTTTCTCCTGTCGGTTGCACCCCGTTTTACCACAGTCACATTTTCAGCTTCCTTTAGCCAGTTCTCCTGAAGCGATACGCCATTATCTGTCAACATAAAGACTTCCACAGTATTCCCGCCGGGAGCTTCTCGTGTTTGCTGATGTATTTCGCCTGTTGACGAGGCATTTGGCTACCTTGAGAGAGGCATAGTTACTCCTGTCGGTCGCTCCCCGTTTTACAACAGTCACATCTACAAGCTTACACTGGCCAGTTCACCTGAATCGATACGCCATTAACTGTCGACATAAAGACATTCACAGTACGCCTGCCCTGAACTTCTCGAGTTTGGCGATGTATCTCGGTTGTTGACGAGGCATTTGGCTACCTTAAGAGAGTCGTAGTTACTCCTGTCAGTTTCTCCCCGTTTTACAACAGTCACAACTACGAGCTTACTCTGACCAGTTCACCACAAGCGATACGTTATTATTTGTCGACATTATGACATTCACAGTACTCCTGCTAAGAGCTCCTCCAGTTTGCAAATGTATCTCAACTGTTGACGAGGCATTTGGGTCCCTTTATTGAGTCATAGTTACTCCTGTCGGTTGCTGCCCGTTTTACAACAGTCACATCTGCTAGCTTACTTTGGCCAGTTCACATGGATCGATACGCCATTAACTGTCGACATAAAGACATTCACAGTACGCCAGCCGGGAACTTCTCGAGTTTGCCGATGTATTTCGCCTGTTGACGAGGCATTTGGCTTCCTTAAGAGAGTCATAGTTACTCGTGCCAGTGTCTCACCGTTACTCCTGCCAATTGTTCCCCGTTTTCCACAATGACATTTTCAAGCTTACTCTGGAAATTTCACCTGAAGCGATACGCCATTATCTGTCGACATAAAGACTTTCACGGTACTCCTGCCGGGAGCTTGTCGAGTTTGCCGATGTGTTTCGCCTGTTGGCGAGGCATTTGGGTAACTTAAGAGAGTCACAGTTACGCCAGTCATTTGTTCCCCGTTTTACCACAGTCACATTTTCAAGCTTCCTCTAGCAGCTCACCTGAAGCGATACGCAATTATCTGTCAATATATAGACTTTCACAGTACTCCTGCCGGTAGCGTCTCGAGTTTGCCCATTTTTTTCGCCTGTTGAGGGCCATTTGGCTACCTTAAGAGAGTCATAGTTACTCCAGTCAGTTGCTCCAAGTTTTGCCACAGTCACATTTTCAAGCTTATTGTGGCTGGCCAGTTCACCTGAAGCGATACGCCATTATCTGTCGACATAAAGACTTTCACATTACTCCTGCCGGTAGCTTCTCGAGTTTGCCGATGTATTTCGCCTGTTGACGAGGCATATGGCTACCTTAAGAGAGTCATAGTTTCTCCTGTCGGTTGCACCCCGTTTTACCACAGTCACATTTTCAGCTTCCTTTAGCCAGTTCTCCTGAAGCGATACGCCATTATCTGTCAACATAAAGACTTCCACAGTATTCCTGCCGGGAGCTTCTCGAGTTTGCTGATGTATTTCGCCTGTTGACGAGGCATTTGGCTACCTTGAGAGAGGCATAGTTACTCCTGTCGGTTGCTCCCCGTTTTACAACAGTCACATCTACAAGCTTACACTGGCCAGTTCACCTGAATCGATACGCCATTAACTGTCGACATAAAGACATTCACAGTACGCCTGCCCTGAACTTCTCGAGTTTGGCGATGTATCTCGGCTGTTGACGAGGCATTTGGCTACCTTAAGAGAGTCGTAGTTACTCCTGTCAGTTTCTCCCCGTTTTACAACAGTCACAACTACGAGCTTACTCTGGCCAGTTCACCACAAGCGATACGTTATTATTTGTCGACATTATGACATTCACAGTACTCCTGCTAAGAGCTCCTCCAGTTTGCAAATGTATCTCAACTGTTGACGAGGCATTTGGGTCCCTTTATTGAGTCATAGTTACTCCTGTCGGTTGCTGCCCGTTTTACAACAGTCACATCTGCTAGCTTACTTTGGCCAGTTCACATGGATCGATACGCCATTAACTGTCGACATAAAGACATTCACAGTACGCCAGCCGGGAACTTCTCGAGTTTGCCGATGTATTTCGCCTGTTGACGAGGCATTTGGCTACCTTAAGAGAGTCATAGTTACTCGTGCCAGTGTCTCACCGTTACTCCTGCCAATTGTTCCCCGTTTTCCACAATGACATTTTCAAGCTTACTCTGGAAAGTTCACCTGAGGCGATACGCCATTATCTGTCAACATAATGACTTTCACAGTACTCCTCCCGGGAGCTCCTCGAGTTTGCCGATTTATTGCGCCTGTTGACGAGGTATTTGGCTACCTCAAGAGAGTCATATTTACTCCTGTCGGTTGCTCCCCGTTTTACAACAGTCACATCTAGAAGCTTACTCTGGCCAGTTCACCTGAATCGATACGCCATTAACTGTCGACATAAAGACTTTCACAGTACTCCTGCCGGGAGCTTCTCGAATTTGCCGATGTATTTCGCCTGTTGACGGGGCATTTGGCTACCTTAAGAGATTCATAGTTACTCGTGCCAGTGTCTCTCCGTTACTCCTGCTAATTGTTCCCGGTTTTCCACAATGACATTTTCAAGCTTACTCTGGCTAGTTCACCTGAGGCGATACGCCATTATCTGTCAACATAATGACTTTCACAGTACTCCTCCCGGGAGCTCCTCGAGTTTGCCTATGTATTTCGCCTGTTGACGAGGCATATGGCTACCTTAAGAGAGTCATAGTTTCTCCTGTCGGTTGCACCCCGTTTTACCACAGTCACATTTTCAGCTTCCTTTAGCCAGTTCTCCTGAAGCGATACGCCATTATCTGTCAACATAAAGACTTCCACAGTATTCCCGCCGGGAGCTTCTCGTGTTTGCTGATGTATTTCGCCTGTTGACGAGGCATTTGGCTACCTTGAGAGAGGCATAGTTACTCCTGTCGGTCGCTCCCCGTTTTACAACAGTCACATCTACAAGCTTACACTGGCCAGTTCACTTGAATCGATACGCCATTAACTGTCGACATAAAGACATTCACAGTACGCCTGCCCTGAACTTCTCGAGTTTGGCGATGTATCTCGGCTGTTGACGAGGCATTTGGCTACCTTAAGAGAGTCGTAGTTACTCCTGTCAGTTTCTCCCCGTTTTACAACAGTCACAACTACGAGCTTACTCTGGCCAGTTCACCACAAGCGATACGTTATTATTTGTCGACATTATGACATTCACAGTACTCCTGCTAAGAGCTCCTCCAGTTTGCAAATGTATCTCAACTGTTGACGAGGCATTTGGGTCCCTTTATTGAGTCATAGTTACTCCTGTCGGTTGCTGCCCGTTTTACAACAGTCACATCTGCTAGCTTACTTTGGCCAGTTCACATGGATCGATACGCCATTAACTGTCGACATAAAGACATTCACAGTACGCCAGCCGGGAACTTCTCGAGTTTGCCGATGTATTTCGCCTGTTGACGAGGCATTTGGCTACCTTAAGAGAGTCATAGTTACTCGTGCCAGTGTCTCACCGTTACTCCTGCCAATTGTTCCCCGTTTTCCACAATGACATTTTCAAGCTTACTCTGGAAAGTTCACCTGAGGCGATACGCCATTATCTGTCAACATAATGACTTTCACAGTACTCCTCCCGGGAGCTCCTCGAGTTTGCCGATTTATTGCGCCTGTTGACGAGGTATTTGGCTACCTCAAGAGAGTCATATTTACTCCTGTCGGTTGCTCCCCGTTTTACAACAGTCACATCTAGAAGCTTACTCTGGCCAGTTCACCTGAATCGATACGCCATTAACTGTCGACATAAAGACTTTCACAGTACTCCTGCCGGGAGCTTCTCGAATTTGCCGATGTATTTCGCCTGTTGACGGGGCATTTGGCTACCTTAAGAGATTCATAGTTACTCGTGCCAGTGTCTCACCGTTACTCCTGCTAATTGTTCCCGGTTTTCCACAATGACATTTTCAAGCTTACTCTGGCTAGTTCACCTGAGGCGATACGCCATTATCTGTCAACATAATGACTTTCACAGTACTCCTCCCGGGAGCTCCTCGAGTTTGCCTATGTATTTCGCCTGTTGACGAGGCATATGGCTACCTTAAGAGAGTCATAGTTTCTCCTGTCGGTTGCACCCCGTTTTACCACAGTCACATTTTCAGCTTCCTTTAGCCAGTTCTCCTGAAGCGATACGCCATTATCTGTCAACATAAAGACTTCCACAGTATTCCCGCCGGGAGCTTCTCGTGTTTGCTGATGTATTTCGCCTGTTGACGAGGCATTTGGCTACCTTGAGAGAGGCATAGTTACTCCTGTCGGTCGCTCCCCGTTTTACAACAGTCACATCTACAAGCTTACACTGGCCAGTTCACCTGAATCGATACGCCATTAACTGTCGACATAAAGACATTCACAGTACGCCTGCCCTGAACTTCTCGAGTTTGGCGATGTATCTCGGTTGTTGACGAGGCATTTGGCTACCTTAAGAGAGTCGTAGTTACTCCTGTCAGTTTCTCCCCGTTTTACAACAGTCACAACTACGAGCTTACTCTGACCAGTTCACCACAAGCGATACGTTATTATTTGTCGACATTATGACATTCACAGTACTCCTGCTAAGAGCTCCTCCAGTTTGCAAATGTATCTCAACTGTTGACGAGGCATTTGGGTCCCTTTATTGAGTCATAGTTACTCCTGTCGGTTGCTGCCCGTTTTACAACAGTCACATCTGCTAGCTTACTTTGGCCAGTTCACATGGATCGATACGCCATTAACTGTCGACATAAAGACATTCACAGTACGCCAGCCGGGAACTTCTCGAGTTTGCCGATGTATTTCGCCTGTTGACGAGGCATTTGGCTTCCTTAAGAGAGTCATAGTTACTCGTGCCAGTGTCTCACCGTTACTCCTGCCAATTGTTCCCCGTTTTCCACAATGACATTTTCAAGCTTACTCTGGAAATTTCACCTGAAGCGATACGCCATTATCTGTCGACATAAAGACTTTCACGGTACTCCTGCCGGGAGCTTGTCGAGTTTGCCGATGTGTTTCGCCTGTTGGCGAGGCATTTGGGTAACTTAAGAGAGTCACAGTTACGCCAGTCATTTGTTCCCCGTTTTACCACAGTCACATTTTCAAGCTTCCTCTAGCAGCTCACCTGAAGCGATACGCAATTATCTGTCAATATATAGACTTTCACAGTACTCCTGCCGGTAGCGTCTCGAGTTTGCCCATTTTTTTCGCCTGTTGAGGGCCATTTGGCTACCTTAAGAGAGTCATAGTTACTCCAGTCAGTTGCTCCAAGTTTTGCCACAGTCACATTTTCAAGCTTATTGTGGCTGGCCAGTTCACCTGAAGCGATACGCCATTATCTGTCGACATAAAGACTTTCACATTACTCCTGCCGGTAGCTTCTCGAGTTTGCCGATGTATTTCGCCTGTTGACGAGGCATATGGCTACCTTAAGAGAGTCATAGTTTCTCCTGTCGGTTGCACCCCGTTTTACCACAGTCACATTTTCAGCTTCCTTTAGCCAGTTCTCCTGAAGCGATACGCCATTATCTGTCAACATAAAGACTTCCACAGTATTCCTGCCGGGAGCTTCTCGAGTTTGCTGATGTATTTCGCCTGTTGACGAGGCATTTGGCTACCTTGAGAGAGGCATAGTTACTCCTGTCGGTTGCTCCCCGTTTTACAACAGTCACATCTACAAGCTTACACTGGCCAGTTCACCTGAATCGATACGCCATTAACTGTCGACATAAAGACATTCACAGTACGCCTGCCCTGAACTTCTCGAGTTTGGCGATGTATCTCGGCTGTTGACGAGGCATTTGGCTACCTTAAGAGAGTCGTAGTTACTCCTGTCAGTTTCTCCCCGTTTTACAACAGTCACAACTACGAGCTTACTCTGGCCAGTTCACCACAAGCGATACGTTATTATTTGTCGACATTATGACATTCACAGTACTCCTGCTAAGAGCTCCTCCAGTTTGCAAATGTATCTCAACTGTTGACGAGGCATTTGGGTCCCTTTATTGAGTCATAGTTACTCCTGTCGGTTGCTGCCCGTTTTACAACAGTCACATCTGCTAGCTTACTTTGGCCAGTTCACATGGATCGATACGCCATTAACTGTCGACATAAAGACATTCACAGTACGCCAGCCGGGAACTTCTCGAGTTTGCCGATGTATTTCGCCTGTTGACGAGGCATTTGGCTACCTTAAGAGAGTCATAGTTACTCGTGCCAGTGTCTCACCGTTACTCCTGCCAATTGTTCCCCGTTTTCCACAATGACATTTTCAAGCTTACTCTGGAAAGTTCACCTGAGGCGATACGCCATTATCTGTCAACATAATGACTTTCACAGTACTCCTCCCGGGAGCTCCTCGAGTTTGCCGATTTATTGCGCCTGTTGACGAGGTATTTGGCTACCTCAAGAGAGTCATATTTACTCCTGTCGGTTGCTCCCCGTTTTACAACAGTCACATCTAGAAGCTTACTCTGGCCAGTTCACCTGAATCGATACGCCATTAACTGTCGACATAAAGACTTTCACAGTACTCCTGCCGGGAGCTTCTCGAATTTGCCGATGTATTTCGCCTGTTGACGGGGCATTTGGCTACCTTAAGAGATTCATAGTTACTCGTGCCAGTGTCTCACCGTTACTCCTGCTAATTGTTCCCGGTTTTCCACAATGACATTTTCAAGCTTACTCTGGCTAGTTCACCTGAGGCGATACGCCATTATCTGTCAACATAATGACTTTCACAGTACTCCTCCCGGGAGCTCCTCGAGTTTGCCTATGTATTTCGCCTGTTGACGAGGCATATGGCTACCTTAAGAGAGTCATAGTTTCTCCTGTCGGTTGCACCCCGTTTTACCACAGTCACATTTTCAGCTTCCTTTAGCCAGTTCTCCTGAAGCGATACGCCATTATCTGTCAACATAAAGACTTCCACAGTATTCCCGCCGGGAGCTTCTCGTGTTTGCTGATGTATTTCGCCTGTTGACGAGGCATTTGGCTACCTTGAGAGAGGCATAGTTACTCCTGTCGGTCGCTCCCCGTTTTACAACAGTCACATCTACAAGCTTACACTGGCCAGTTCACCTGAATCGATACGCCATTAACTGTCGACATAAAGACATTCACAGTACGCCTGCCCTGAACTTCTCGAGTTTGGCGATGTATCTCGGTTGTTGACGAGGCATTTGGCTACCTTAAGAGAGTCGTAGTTACTCCTGTCAGTTTCTCCCCGTTTTACAACAGTCACAACTACGAGCTTACTCTGACCAGTTCACCACAAGCGATACGTTATCATTTGTCGACATTATGACATTCACAGTACTCCTGCTAAGAGCTCCTCCAGTTTGCAAATGTATCTCAACTGTTGACGAGGCATTTCGGTCCCATTATTGAGTCATAGTTACTCCTGTCGGTTGCTGGCCGTTTTACAACAGTCACATCTGCTAGCTTACTTTGGCCAGTTCACATGGATCGATACGCCATTAACTGTCGACATAAAGACATTCACAGTACGCCAGCCGGGAACTTCTCGAGTTTGCCGATGTATTTCGCCTGTTGACGAGGCATTTGGCTTCCTTAAGAGAGTCATAGTTACTCGTGCCAGTGTCTCACCGTTACTCCTGCCAATTGTTCCCCGTTTTCCACAATGACATTTTCAAGCTTACTCTGGAAAGTTCACCTGAAGCGATACGCCATTATCTGTCGACATAAAGACTTTCACGGTACTCCTGCCGGGAGCTTGTCGAGTTTGCCGATGTGTTTCGCCTGTTGGCGAGGCATTTGGGTAACTTAAGAGAGTCACAGTTACGCCAGTCATTTGTTCCCCGTTTTACCACAGTCACATTTTCAAGCTTCCTCTAGCAGCTCACCTGAAGCGATACGCAATTATCTGTCAATATATAGACTTTCACAGTACTCCTGCCGGTAGCGTCTCGAGTTTGCCCATTTTTTTCGCCTGTTGAGGGCCATTTGGCTACCTTAAGAGAGTCATAGTTACTCCAGTCAGTTGCTCCAAGTTTTGCCACAGTCACATTTTCAAGCTTATTGTGGCTGGCCAGTTCACCTGAAGCGATACGCCATTATCTGTCGACATAAAGACTTTCACATTACTCCTGCCGGTAGCTTCTCGAGTTTGCCGATGTATTTCGCCTGTTGACGAGGCATATGGCTACCTTAAGAGAGTCATAGTTTCTCCTGTCGGTTGCACCCCGTTTTACCACAGTCACATTTTCAGCTTCCTTTAGCCAGTTCTCCTGAAGCGATACGCCATTATCTGTCAACATAAAGACTTCCACAGTATTCCTGCCGGGAGCTTCTCGAGTTTGCTGATGTATTTCGCCTGTTGACGAGGCATTTGGCTACCTTGAGAGAGGCATAGTTACTCCTGTCGGTTGCTCCCCGTTTTACAACAGTCACATCTACAAGCTTACACTGGCCAGTTCACCTGAATCGATACGCCATTAACTGTCGACATAAAGACATTCACAGTACGCCTGCCCTGAACTTCTCGAGTTTGGCGATGTATCTCGGCTGTTGACGAGGCATTTGGCTACCTTAAGAGAGTCGTAGTTACTCCTGTCAGTTTCTCCCCGTTTTACAACAGTCACAACTACGAGCTTACTCTGGCCAGTTCACCACAAGCGATACGTTATTATTTGTCGACATTATGACATTCACAGTACTCCTGCTAAGAGCTCCTCCAGTTTGCAAATGTATCTCAACTGTTGACGAGGCATTTGGGTCCCTTTATTGAGTCATAGTTACTCCTGTCGGTTGCTGCCCGTTTTACAACAGTCACATCTGCTAGCTTACTTTGGCCAGTTCACATGGATCGATACGCCATTAACTGTCGACATAAAGACATTCACAGTACGCCAGCCGGGAACTTCTCGAGTTTGCCGATGTATTTCGCCTGTTGACGAGGCATTTGGCTACCTTAAGAGAGTCATAGTTACTCGTGCCAGTGTCTCACCGTTACTCCTGCCAATTGTTCCCCGTTTTCCACAATGACATTTTCAAGCTTACTCTGGAAAGTTCACCTGAGGCGATACGCCATTATCTGTCAACATAATGACTTTCACAGTACTCCTCCCGGGAGCTCCTCGAGTTTGCCGATTTATTGCGCCTGTTGACGAGGTATTTGGCTACCTCAAGAGAGTCATATTTACTCCTGTCGGTTGCTCCCCGTTTTACAACAGTCACATCTAGAAGCTTACTCTGGCCAGTTCACCTGAATCGATACGCCATTAACTGTCGACATAAAGACTTTCACAGTACTCCTGCCGGGAGCTTCTCGAATTTGCCGATGTATTTCGCCTGTTGACGGGGCATTTGGCTACCTTAAGAGATTCATAGTTACTCGTGCCAGTGTCTCACCGTTACTCCTGCTAATTGTTCCCGGTTTTCCACAATGACATTTTCAAGCTTACTCTGGCTAGTTCACCTGAGGCGATACGCCATTATCTGTCAACATAATGACTTTCACAGTACTCCTCCCGGGAGCTTGTCGAGTTTGCCTATGTATTTCGCCTGTTGACGAGGCATATGGCTACCTTAAGAGAGTCATAGTTTCTCCTGTCGGTTGCACCCCGTTTTACCACAGTCACATTTTCAGCTTCCTTTAGCCAGTTCTCCTGAAGCGATACGCCATTATCTGTCAACATAAAGACTTCCACAGTATTCCCGCCGGGAGCTTCTCGTGTTTGCTGATGTATTTCGCCTGTTGACGAGGCATTTGGCTACCTTGAGAGAGGCATAGTTACTCCTGTCGGTCGCTCCCCGTTTTACAACAGTCACATCTACAAGCTTACACTGGCCAGTTCACCTGAATCGATACGCCATTAACTGTCGACATAAAGACATTCACAGTACGCCTGCCCTGAACTTCTCGAGTTTGGCGATGTATCTCGGTTGTTGACGAGGCATTTGGCTACCTTAAGAGAGTCGTAGTTACTCCTGTCAGTTTCTCCCCGTTTTACAACAGTCACAACTACGAGCTTACTCTGACCAGTTCACCACAAGCGATACGTTATCATTTGTCGACATTATGACATTCACAGTACTCCTGCTAAGAGCTCCTCCAGTTTGCAAATGTATCTCAACTGTTGACGAGGCATTTGGGTCCCTTTATTGAGTCATAGTTACTCCTGTCGGTTGCTGGCCGTTTTACAACAGTCACATCTGCTAGCTTACTTTGGCCAGTTCACATGGATCGATACGCCATTAACTGTCGACATAAAGACATTCACAGTACGCCAGCCGGGAACTTCTCGAGTTTGCCGATGTATTTCGCCTGTTGACGAGGCATTTGGCTTCCTTAAGAGAGTCATAGTTACTCGTGCCAGTGTCTCACCGTTACTCCTGCCAATTGTTCCCCGTTTTCCACAATGACATTTTCAAGCTTACTCTGGAAAGTTCACCTGAAGCGATACGCCATTATCTGTCGACATAAAGACTTTCACGGTACTCCTGCCGGGAGCTTGTCGAGTTTGCCGATGTGTTTCGCCTGTTGGCGAGGCATTTGGGTAACTTAAGAGAGTCACAGTTACGCCAGTCATTTGTTCCCCGTTTTACCACAGTCACATTTTCAAGCTTCCTCTAGCAGCTCACCTGAAGCGATACGCAATTATCTGTCAATATATAGACTTTCACAGTACTCCTGCCGGTAGCGTCTCGAGTTTGCCCATTTTTTTCGCCTGTTGAGGGCCATTTGGCTACCTTAAGAGAGTCATAGTTACTCCAGTCAGTTGCTCCAAGTTTTGCCACAGTCACATTTTCAAGCTTATTGTGGCTGGCCAGTTCACCTGAAGCGATACGCCATTATCTGTCGACATAAAGACTTTCACATTACTCCTGCCGGTAGCTTCTCGAGTTTGCCGATGTATTTCGCCTGTTGACGAGGCATATGGCTACCTTAAGAGAGTCATAGTTTCTCCTGTCGGTTGCACCCCGTTTTACCACAGTCACATTTTCAGCTTCCTTTAGCCAGTTCTCCTGAAGCGATACGCCATTATCTGTCAACATAAAGACTTCCACAGTATTCCTGCCGGGAGCTTCTCGAGTTTGCTGATGTATTTCGCCTGTTGACGAGGCATTTGGCTACCTTGAGAGAGGCATAGTTACTCCTGTCGGTTGCTCCCCGTTTTACAACAGTCACATCTACAAGCTTACACTGGCCAGTTCACCTGAATCGATACGCCATTAACTGTCGACATAAAGACATTCACAGTACGCCTGCCCTGAACTTCTCGAGTTTGGCGATGTATCTCGGCTGTTGACGAGGCATTTGGCTACCTTAAGAGAGTCGTAGTTACTCCTGTCAGTTTCTCCCCGTTTTACAACAGTCACAACTACGAGCTTACTCTGGCCAGTTCACCACAAGCGATACGTTATTATTTGTCGACATTATGACATTCACAGTACTCCTGCTAAGAGCTCCTCCAGTTTGCAAATGTATCTCAACTGTTGACGAGGCATTTGGGTCCCTTTATTGAGTCATAGTTACTCCTGTCGGTTGCTGCCCGTTTTACAACAGTCACATCTGCTAGCTTACTTTGGCCAGTTCACATGGATCGATACGCCATTAACTGTCGACATAAAGACATTCACAGTACGCCAGCCGGGAACTTCTCGAGTTTGCCGATGTATTTCGCCTGTTGACGAGGCATTTGGCTACCTTAAGAGAGTCATAGTTACTCGTGCCAGTGTCTCACCGTTACTCCTGCCAATTGTTCCCCGTTTTCCACAATGACATTTTCAAGCTTACTCTGGAAAGTTCACCTGAGGCGATACGCCATTATCTGTCAACATAATGACTTTCACAGTACTCCTCCCGGGAGCTCCTCGAGTTTGCCGATTTATTGCGCCTGTTGACGAGGTATTTGGCTACCTCAAGAGAGTCATATTTACTCCTGTCGGTTGCTCCCCGTTTTACAACAGTCACATCTAGAAGCTTACTCTGGCCAGTTCACCTGAATCGATACGCCATTAACTGTCGACATAAAGACTTTCACAGTACTCCTGCCGGGAGCTTCTCGAATTTGCCGATGTATTTCGCCTGTTGACGGGGCATTTGGCTACCTTAAGAGATTCATAGTTACTCGTGCCAGTGTCTCACCGTTACTCCTGCTAATTGTTCCCGGTTTTCCACAATGACATTTTCAAGCTTACTCTGGCTAGTTCACCTGAGGCGATACGCCATTATCTGTCAACATAATGACTTTCACAGTACTCCTCCCGGGAGCTCCTCGAGTTTGCCTATGTATTTCGCCTGTTGACGAGGCATATGGCTACCTTAAGAGAGTCATAGTTTCTCCTGTCGGTTGCACCCCGTTTTACCACAGTCACATTTTCAGCTTCCTTTAGCCAGTTCTCCTGAAGCGATACGCCATTATCTGTCAACATAAAGACTTCCACAGTATTCCCGCCGGGAGCTTCTCGTGTTTGCTGATGTATTTCGCCTGTTGACGAGGCATTTGGCTACCTTGAGAGAGGCATAGTTACTCCTGTCGGTCGCTCCCCGTTTTACAACAGTCACATCTACAAGCTTACACTGGCCAGTTCACCTGAATCGATACGCCATTAACTGTCGACATAAAGACATTCACAGTACGCCTGCCCTGAACTTCTCGAGTTTGGCGATGTATCTCGGTTGTTGACGAGGCATTTGGCTACCTTAAGAGAGTCGTAGTTACTCCTGTCAGTTTCTCCCCGTTTTACAACAGTCACAACTACGAGCTTACTCTGACCAGTTCACCACAAGCGATACGTTATCATTTGTCGACATTATGACATTCACAGTACTCCTGCTAAGAGCTCCTCCAGTTTGCAAATGTATCTCAACTGTTGACGAGGCATTTGGGTCCCTTTATTGAGTCATAGTTACTCCTGTCGGTTGCTGGCCGTTTTACAACAGTCACATCTGCTAGCTTACTTTGGCCAGTTCACATGGATCGATACGCCATTAACTGTCGACATAAAGACATTCACAGTACGCCAGCCGGGAACTTCTCGAGTTTGCCGATGTATTTCGCCTGTTGACGAGGCATTTGGCTTCCTTAAGAGAGTCATAGTTACTCGTGCCAGTGTCTCACCGTTACTCCTGCCAATTGTTCCATGTTTTCCACAATGACATTTTCAAGCTTACTCTGGAAAGTTCACCTGAAGCTTTACGCCATTATCTGTCGACATAAAGACTTTCACGGTACTCCTGCCGGGAGCTTGTCGAGTTTGCCGATGTGTTTCGCCTGTTGGCGAGGCATTTGGGTAACGTAAGAGAGTCACAGTTACGCCAGTCATTTGTTCCCCGTTTTACCACAGTCACATTTTCAAGCTTCCTCTAGCAGCTCACCTGAAGCGATACGCAATTATCTGTCAATATATAGACTTTCACAGTACTCCTGCCGGTAGCGTCTCGAGTTTGCCCATTTTTTTCGCCTGTTGAGGGCCATTTGGCTACCTTAAGAGAGTCATAGTTACTCCAGTCAGTTGCTCCAAGTTTTGCCACAGTCACATTTTCAAGCTTATTGTGGCTGGCCAGTTCACCTGAAGCGATACGCCATTATCTGTCGACATAAAGACTTTCACATTACTCCTGCCGGTAGCTTCTCGAGTTTGCCGATGTATTTCGCCTGTTGACGAGGCATATGGCTACCTTAAGAGAGTCATAGTTTCTCCTGTCGGTTGCACCCCGTTTTACCACAGTCACATTTTCAGCTTCCTTTAGCCAGTTCTCCTGAAGCGATACGCCATTATCTGTCAACATAAAGACTTCCACAGTATTCCTGCCGGGAGCTTCTCGAGTTTGCTGATGTATTTCGCCTGTTGACGAGGCATTTGGCTACCTTGAGAGAGGCATAGTTACTCCTGTCGGTTGCTCCCCGTTTTACAACAGTCACATCTACAAGCTTACACTGGCCAGTTCACCTGAATCGATACGCCATTAACTGTCGACATAAAGACATTCACAGTACGCCTGCCCTGAACTTCTCGAGTTTGGCGATGTATCTCGGTTGTTGACGAGGCATTTGGCTACCTTAAGAGAGTCGTAGTTACTCCTGTCAGTTTCTCCCCGTTTTACAACAGTCACAACTACGAGCTTACTCTGGCCAGTTCACCACAAGCGATACGTTATTATTTGTCGACATTATGACATTCACAGTACTCCTGCTAAGAGCTCCTCCAGTTTGCAAATGTATCTCAACTGTTGACGAGGCATTTGGGTCCCTTTATTGAGTCATAGTTACTCCTGTCGGTTGCTGCCCGTTTTACAACAGTCACATCTGCTAGCTTACTTTGGCCAGTTCACATGGATCGATACGCCATTAACTGTCGACATAAAGACATTCACAGTACGCCAGCCGGGAACTTCTCGAGTTTGCCGATGTATTTCGCCTGTTGACGAGGCATTTGGCTACCTTAAGAGAGTCATAGTTACTCGTGCCAGTGTCTCACCGTTACTCCTGCCAATTGTTCCCCGTTTTCCACAATGACATTTTCAAGCTTACTCTGGAAAGTTCACCTGAGGCGATACGCCATTATCTGTCAACATAATGACTTTCACAGTACTCCTCCCGGGAGCTCCTCGAGTTTGCCGATTTATTGCGCCTGTTGACGAGGTATTTGGCTACCTCAAGAGAGTCATATTTACTCCTGTCGGTTGCTCCCCGTTTTACAACAGTCACATCTAGAAGCTTACTCTGGCCAGTTCACCTGAATCGATACGCCATTAACTGTCGACATAAAGACTTTCACAGTACTCCTGCCGGGAGCTTCTCGAATTTGCCGATGTATTTCGCCTGTTGACGGGGCATTTGGCTACCTTAAGAGATTCATAGTTACTCGTGCCAGTGTCTCACCGTTACTCCTGCTAATTGTTCCCGGTTTTCCACAATGACATTTTCAAGCTTACTCTGGCTAGTTCACCTGAGGCGATACGCCATTATCTGTCAACATAATGACTTTCACAGTACTCCTCCCCGGAGCTCCTCGAGTTTGCCTATGTATTTCGCCTGTTGACGAGGCATATGGCTACCTTAAGAGAGTCATAGTTTCTCCTGTCGGTTGCACCCCGTTTTACCACAGTCACATTTTCAGCTTCCTTTAGCCAGTTCTCCTGAAGCGATACGCCATTATCTGTCAACATAAAGACTTCCACAGTATTCCCGCCGGGAGCTTCTCGTGTTTGCTGATGTATTTCGCCTGTTGACGAGGCATTTGGCTACCTTGAGAGAGGCATAGTTACTCCTGTCGGTCGCTCCCCGTTTTACAACAGTCACATCTACAAGCTTACACTGGCCAGTTCACCTGAATCGATACGCCATTAACTGTCGACATAAAGACATTCACAGTACGCCTGCCCTGAACTTCTCGAGTTTGGCGATGTATCTCGGTTGTTGACGAGGCATTTGGCTACCTTAAGAGAGTCGTAGTTACTCCTGTCAGTTTCTCCCCGTTTTACAACAGTCACAACTACGAGCTTACTCTGACCAGTTCACCACAAGCGATACGTTATCATTTGTCGACATTATGACATTCACAGTACTCCTGCTAAGAGCTCCTCCAGTTTGCAAATGTATCTCAACTGTTGACGAGGCATTTGGGTCCCTTTATTGAGTCATAGTTACTCCTGTCGGTTGCTGGCCGTTTTACAACAGTCACATCTGCTAGCTTACTTTGGCCAGTTCACATGGATCGATACGCCATTAACTGTCGACATAAAGACATTCACAGTACGCCAGCCGGGAACTTCTCGAGTTTGCCGATGTATTTCGCCTGTTGACGAGGCATTTGGCTTCCTTAAGAGAGTCATAGTTACTCGTGCCAGTGTCTCACCGTTACTCCTGCCAATTGTTCCATGTTTTCCACAATGACATTTTCAAGCTTACTCTGGAAAGTTCACCTGAAGCTTTACGCCATTATCTGTCGACATAAAGACTTTCACGGTACTCCTGCCGGGAGCTTGTCGAGTTTGCCGATGTGTTTCGCCTGTTGGCGAGGCATTTGGGTAACGTAAGAGAGTCACAGTTACGCCAGTCATTTGTTCCCCGTTTTACCACAGTCACATTTTCAAGCTTCCTCTAGCAGCTCACCTGAAGCGATACGCAATTATCTGTCAATATATAGACTTTCACAGTACTCCTGCCGGTAGCGTCTCGAGTTTGCCCATTTTTTTCGCCTGTTGAGGGCCATTTGGCTACCTTAAGAGAGTCATAGTTACTCCAGTCAGTTGCTCCAAGTTTTGCCACAGTCACATTTTCAAGCTTATTGTGGCTGGCCAGTTCACCTGAAGCGATACGCCATTATCTGTCGACATAAAGACTTTCACATTACTCCTGCCGGTAGCTTCTCGAGTTTGCCGATGTATTTCGCCTGTTGACGAGGCATATGGCTACCTTAAGAGAGTCATAGTTTCTCCTGTCGGTTGCACCCCGTTTTACCACAGTCACATTTTCAGCTTCCTTTAGCCAGTTCTCCTGAAGCGATACGCCATTATCTGTCAACATAAAGACTTCCACAGTATTCCTGCCGGGAGCTTCTCGAGTTTGCTGATGTATTTCGCCTGTTGACGAGGCATTTGGCTACCTTGACAGAGGCATAGTTACTCCTGTCGGTTGCTCCCCGTTTTACAACAGTCACATCTACAAGCTTACACTGGCCAGTTCACCTGAATCGATACGCCATTAACTGTCGACATAAAGACATTCACAGTACGCCTGCCCTGAACTTCTCGAGTTTGGCGATGTATCTCGGTTGTTGACGAGGCATTTGGCTACCTTAAGAGAGTCGTAGTTACTCCTGTCAGTTTCTCCCCGTTTTACAACAGTCACAACTACGAGCTTACTCTGGCCAGTTCACCACAAGCGATACGTTATTATTTGTCGACATTATGACATTCACAGTACTCCTGCTAAGAGCTCCTCCAGTTTGCAAATGTATCTCAACTGTTGACGAGGCATTTGGGTCCCTTTATTGAGTCATAGTTACTCCTGTCGGTTGCTGCCCGTTTTACAACAGTCACATCTGCTAGCTTACTTTGGCCAGTTCACATGGATCGATACGCCATTAACTGTCGACATAAAGACATTCACAGTACGCCAGCCGGGAACTTCTCGAGTTTGCCGATGTATTTCGCCTGTTGACGAGGCATTTGGCTACCTTAAGAGAGTCATAGTTACTCGTGCCAGTGTCTCACCGTTACTCCTGCCAATTGTTCCCCGTTTTCCACAATGACATTTTCAAGCTTACTCTGGAAAGTTCACCTGAGGCGATACGCCATTATCTGTCAACATAATGACTTTCACAGTACTCCTCCCGGGAGCTCCTCGAGTTTGCCGATTTATTGCGCCTGTTGACGAGGTATTTGGCTACCTCAAGAGAGTCATATTTACTCCTGTCGGTTGCTCCCCGTTTTACAACAGTCACATCTAGAAGCTTACTCTGGCCAGTTCACCTGAATCGATACGCCATTAACTGTCGACATAAAGACTTTCACAGTACTCCTGCCGGGAGCTTCTCGAATTTGCCGATGTATTTCGCCTGTTGACGGGGCATTTGGCTACCTTAAGAGATTCATAGTTACTCGTGCCAGTGTCTCACCGTTACTCCTGCTAATTGTTCCCGGTTTTCCACAATGACATTTTCAAGCTTACTCTGGCTAGTTCACCTGAGGCGATACGCCATTATCTGTCAACATAATGACTTTCACAGTACTCCTCCCGGGAGCTCCTCGAGTTTGCCTATGTATTTCGCCTGTTGACGAGGCATATGGCTACCTTAAGAGAGTCATAGTTTCTCCTGTCGGTTGCACCCCGTTTTACCACAGTCACATTTTCAGCTTCCTTTAGCCAGTTCTCCTGAAGCGATACGCCATTATCTGTCAACATAAAGACTTCCACAGTATTCCCGCCGGGAGCTTCTCGTGTTTGCTGATGTATTTCGCCTGTTGACGAGGCATTTGGCTACCTTGAGAGAGGCATAGTTACTCCTGTCGGTCGCTCCCCGTTTTACAACAGTCACATCTACAAGCTTACACTGGCCAGTTCACCTGAATCGATACGCCATTAACTGTCGACATAAAGACATTCACAGTACGCCTGCCCTGAACTTCTCGAGTTTGGCGATGTATCTCGGTTGTTGACGAGGCATTTGGCTACCTTAAGAGAGTCGTAGTTACTCCTGTCAGTTTCTCCCCGTTTTACAACAGTCACAACTACGAGCTTACTCTGACCAGTTCACCACAAGCGATACGTTATCATTTGTCGACATTATGACATTCACAGTACTCCTGCTAAGAGCTCCTCCAGTTTGCAAATGTATCTCAACTGTTGACGAGGCATTTGGGTCCCTTTATTGAGTCATAGTTACTCCTGTCGGTTGCTGGCCGTTTTACAACAGTCACATCTGCTAGCTTACTTTGGCCAGTTCACATGGATCGATACGCCATTAACTGTCGACATAAAGACATTCACAGTACGCCAGCCGGGAACTTCTCGAGTTTGCCGATGTATTTCGCCTGTTGACGAGGCATTTGGCTTCCTTAAGAGAGTCATAGTTACTCGTGCCAGTGTCTCACCGTTACTCCTGCCAATTGTTCCATGTTTTCCACAATGACATTTTCAAGCTTACTCTGGAAAGTTCACCTGAAGCTTTACGCCATTATCTGTCGGCATAAAGACTTTCACGGTACTCCTGCCGGGAGCTTGTCGAGTTTGCCGATGTGTTTCGCCTGTTGGCGAGGCATTTGGGTAACGTAAGAGAGTCACAGTTACGCCAGTCATTTGTTCCCCGTTTTACCACAGTCACATTTTCAAGCTTCCTCTAGCAGCTCACCTGAAGCGATACGCAATTATCTGTCAATATATAGACTTTCACAGTACTCCTGCCGGTAGCGTCTCGAGTTTGCCCATTTTTTTCGCCTGTTGAGGGCCATTTGGCTACCTTAAGAGAGTCATAGTTACTCCAGTCAGTTGCTCCAAGTTTTGCCACAGTCACATTTTCAAGCTTATTGTGGCTGGCCAGTTCACCTGAAGCGATACGCCATTATCTGTCGACATAAAGACTTTCACATTACTCCTGCCGGTAGCTTCTCGAGTTTGCCGATGTATTTCGCCTGTTGACGAGGCATATGGCTACCTTAAGAGAGTCATAGTTTCTCCTGTCGGTTGCACCCCGTTTTACCACAGTCACATTTTCAGCTTCCTTTAGCCAGTTCTCCTGAAGCGATACGCCATTATCTGTCAACATAAAGACTTCCACAGTATTCCTGCCGGGAGCTTCTCGAGTTTGCTGATGTATTTCGCCTGTTGACGAGGCATTTGGCTACCTTGAGAGAGGCATAGTTACTCCTGTCGGTTGCTCCCCGTTTTACAACAGTCACATCTACAAGCTTACACTGGCCAGTTCACCTGAATCGATACGCCATTAACTGTCGACATAAAGACATTCACAGTACGCCTGCCCTGAACTTCTCGAGTTTGGCGATGTATCTCGGTTGTTGACGAGGCATTTGGCTACCTTAAGAGAGTCGTAGTTACTCCTGTCAGTTTCTCCCCGTTTTACAACAGTCACAACTACGAGCTTACTCTGGCCAGTTCACCACAAGCGATACGTTATTATTTGTCGACATTATGACATTCACAGTACTCCTGCTAAGAGCTCCTCCAGTTTGCAAATGTATCTCAACTGTTGACGAGGCATTTGGGTCCCTTTATTGAGTCATAGTTACTCCTGTCGGTTGCTGCCCGTTTTACAACAGTCACATCTGCTAGCTTACTTTGGCCAGTTCACATGGATCGATACGCCATTAACTGTCGACATAAAGACATTCACAGTACGCCAGCCGGGAACTTCTCGAGTTTGCCGATGCATTTCGCCTGTTGACGAGGCATTTGGCTACCTTAAGAGAGTCATAGTTACTCGTGCCAGTGTCTCACCGTTACTCCTGCCAATTGTTCCCCGTTTTCCACAATGACATTTTCAAGCTTACTCTGGAAAGTTCACCTGAGGCGATACGCCATTATCTGTCAACATAATGACTTTCACAGTACTCCTCCCGGGAGCTCCTCGAGTTTGCCGATTTATTGCGCCTGTTGACGAGGTATTTGGCTACCTCAAGAGAGTCATATTTACTCCTGTCGGTTGCTCCCCGTTTTACAACAGTCACATCTAGAAGCTTACTCTGGCCAGTTCACCTGAATCGATACGCCATTAACTGTCGACATAAAGACTTTCACAGTACTCCTGCCGGGAGCTTCTCGAATTTGCCGATGTATTTCGCCTGTTGACGGGGCATTTGGCTACCTTAAGAGATTCATAGTTACTCGTGCCAGTGTCTCACCGTTACTCCTGCTAATTGTTCCCGGTTTTCCACAATGACATTTTCAAGCTTACTCTGGCTAGTTCACCTGAGGCGATACGCCATTATCTGTCAACATAATGACTTTCACAGTACTCCTCCCGGGAGCTCCTCGAGTTTGCCTATGTATTTCGCCTGTTGACGAGGCATATGGCTACCTTAAGAGAGTCATAGTTTCTCCTGTCGGTTGCACCCCGTTTTACCACAGTCACATTTTCAGCTTCCTTTAGCCAGTTCTCCTGAAGCGATACGCCATTATCTGTCAACATAAAGACTTCCACAGTATTCCCGCCGGGAGCTTCTCGTGTTTGCTGATGTATTTCGCCTGTTGACGAGGCATTTGGCTACCTTGAGAGAGGCATAGTTACTCCTGTCGGTCGCTCCCCGTTTTACAACAGTCACATCTACAAGCTTACACTGGCCAGTTCACCTGAATCGATACGCCATTAACTGTCGACATAAAGACATTCACAGTACGCCTGCCCTGAACTTCTCGAGTTTGGCGATGTATCTCGGTTGTTGACGAGGCATTTGGCTACCTTAAGAGAGTCGTAGTTACTCCTGTCAGTTTCTCCCCGTTTTACAACAGTCACAACTACGAGCTTACTCTGACCAGTTCACCACAAGCGATACGTTATCATTTGTCGACATTATGACATTCACAGTACTCCTGCTAAGAGCTCCTCCAGTTTGCAAATGTATCTCAACTGTTGACGAGGCATTTGGGTCCCTTTATTGAGTCATAGTTACTCCTGTCGGTTGCTGGCCGTTTTACAACAGTCACATCTGCTAGCTTACTTTGGCCAGTTCACATGGATCGATACGCCATTAACTGTCGACATAAAGACATTCACAGTACGCCAGCCGGGAACTTCTCGAGTTTGCCGATGTATTTCGCCTGTTGACGAGGCATTTGGCTTCCTTAAGAGAGTCATAGTTACTCGTGCCAGTGTCTCACCGTTACTCCTGCCAATTGTTCCATGTTTTCCACAATGACATTTTCAAGCTTACTCTGGAAAGTTCACCTGAAGCTTTACGCCATTATCTGTCGACATAAAGACTTTCACGGTACTCCTGCCGGGAGCTTGTCGAGTTTGCCGATGTGTTTCGCCTGTTGGCGAGGCATTTGGGTAACGTAAGAGAGTCACAGTTACGCCAGTCATTTGTTCCCCGTTTTACCACAGTCACATTTTCAAGCTTCCTCTAGCAGCTCACCTGAAGCGATACGCAATTATCTGTCAATATATAGACTTTCACAGTACTCCTGCCGGTAGCGTCTCGAGTTTGCCCATTTTTTTCGCCTGTTGAGGGCCATTTGGCTACCTTAAGAGAGTCATAGTTACTCCAGTCAGTTGCTCCAAGTTTTGCCACAGTCACATTTTCAAGCTTATTGTGGCTGGCCAGTTCACCTGAAGCGATACGCCATTATCTGTCGACATAAAGACTTTCACATTACTCCTGCCGGTAGCTTCTCGAGTTTGCCGATGTATTTCGCCTGTTGACGAGGCATATGGCTACCTTAAGAGAGTCATAGTTTCTCCTGTCGGTTGCACCCCGTTTTACCACAGTCACATTTTCAGCTTCCTTTAGCCAGTTCTCCTGAAGCGATACGCCATTATCTGTCAACATAAAGACTTCCACAGTATTCCTGCCGGGAGCTTCTCGAGTTTGCTGATGTATTTCGCCTGTTGACGAGGCATTTGGCTACCTTGAGAGAGGCATAGTTACTCCTGTCGGTTGCTCCCCGTTTTACAACAGTCACATCTACAAGCTTACACTGGCCAGTTCACCTGAATCGATACGCCATTAACTGTCGACATAAAGACATTCACAGTACGCCTGCCCTGAACTTCTCGAGTTTGGCGATGTATCTCGGCTGTTGACGAGGCATTTGGCTACCTTAAGAGAGTCGTAGTTACTCCTGTCAGTTTCTCCCCGTTTTACAACAGTCACAACTACGAGCTTACTCTGGCCAGTTCACCACAAGCGATACGTTATTATTTGTCGACATTATGACATTCACAGTACTCCTGCTAAGAGCTCCTCCAGTTTGCAAATGTATCTCAACTGTTGACGAGGCATTTGGGTCCCTTTATTGAGTCATAGTTACTCCTGTCGGTTGCTGCCCGTTTTACAACAGTCACATCTGCTAGCTTACTTTGGCCAGTTCACATGGATCGATACGCCATTAACTGTCGACATAAAGACATTCACAGTACGCCAGCCGGGAACTTCTCGAGTTTGCCGATGTATTTCGCCTGTTGACGAGGCATTTGGCTACCTTAAGAGAGTCATAGTTACTCGTGCCAGTGTCTCACCGTTACTCCTGCCAATTGTTCCCCGTTTTCCACAATGACATTTTCAAGCTTACTCTGGAAAGTTCACCTGAGGCGATACGCCATTATCTGTCAACATAATGACTTTCACAGTACTCCTCCCGGGAGCTCCTCGAGTTTGCCGATTTATTGCGCCTGTTGACGAGGTATTTGGCTACCTCAAGAGAGTCATATTTACTCCTGTCGGTTGCTCCCCGTTTTACAACAGTCACATCTAGAAGCTTACTCTGGCCAGTTCACCTGAATCGATACGCCATTAACTGTCGACATAAAGACTTTCACAGTACTCCTGCCGGGAGCTTCTCGAATTTGCCGATGTATTTCGCCTGTTGACGGGGCATTTGGCTACCTTAAGAGATTCATAGTTACTCGTGCCAGTGTCTCACCGTTACTCCTGCTAATTGTTCCCGGTTTTCCACAATGACATTTTCAAGCTTACTCTGGCTAGTTCACCTGAGGCGATACGCCATTATCTGTCAACATAATGACTTTCACAGTACTCCTCCCGGGAGCTCCTCGAGTTTGCCTATGTATTTCGCCTGTTGACGAGGCATATGGCTACCTTAAGAGAGTCATAGTTTCTCCTGTCGGTTGCACCCCGTTTTACCACAGTCACATTTTCAGCTTCCTTTAGCCAGTTCTCCTGAAGCGATACGCCATTATCTGTCAACATAAAGACTTCCACAGTATTCCCGCCGGGAGCTTCTCGTGTTTGCTGATGTATTTCGCCTGTTGACGAGGCATTTGGCTACCTTGAGAGAGGCATAGTTACTCCTGTCGGTCGCTCCCCGTTTTACAACAGTCACATCTACAAGCTTACACTGGCCAGTTCACCTGAATCGATACGCCATTAACTGTCGACATAAAGACATTCACAGTACGCCTGCCCTGAACTTCTCGAGTTTGGCGATGTATCTCGGTTGTTGACGAGGCATTTGGCTACCTTAAGAGAGTCGTAGTTACTCCTGTCAGTTTCTCCCCGTTTTACAACAGTCACAACTACGAGCTTACTCTGACCAGTTCACCACAAGCGATACGTTATCATTTGTCGACATTATGACATTCACAGTACTCCTGCTAAGAGCTCCTCCAGTTTGCAAATGTATCTCAACTGTTGACGAGGCATTTGGGTCCCTTTATTGAGTCATAGTTACTCCTGTCGGTTGCTGGCCGTTTTACAACAGTCACATCTGCTAGCTTACTTTGGCCAGTTCACATGGATCGATACGCCATTAACTGTCGACATAAAGACATTCACAGTACGCCAGCCGGGAACTTCTCGAGTTTGCCGATGTATTTCGCCTGTTGACGAGGCATTTGGCTTCCTTAAGAGAGTCATAGTTACTCGTGCCAGTGTCTCACCGTTACTCCTGCCAATTGTTCCATGTTTTCCACAATGACATTTTCAAGCTTACTCTGGAAAGTTCACCTGAAGCTTTACGCCATTATCTGTCGACATAAAGACTTTCACGGTACTCCTGCCGGGAGCTTGTCGAGTTTGCCGATGTGTTTCGCCTGTTGGCGAGGCATTTGGGTAACGTAAGAGAGTCACAGTTACGCCAGTCATTTGTTCCCCGTTTTACCACAGTCACATTTTCAAGCTTCCTCTAGCAGCTCACCTGAAGCGATACGCAATTATCTGTCAATATATAGACTTTCACAGTACTCCTGCCGGTAGCGTCTCGAGTTTGCCCATTTTTTTCGCCTGTTGAGGGCCATTTGGCTACCTTAAGAGAGTCATAGTTACTCCAGTCAGTTGCTCCAAGTTTTGCCACAGTCACATTTTCAAGCTTATTGTGGCTGGCCAGTTCACCTGAAGCGATACGCCATTATCTGTCGACATAAAGACTTTCACATTACTCCTGCCGGTAGCTTCTCGAGTTTGCCGATGTATTTCGCCTGTTGACGAGGCATATGGCTACCTTAAGAGAGTCATAGTTTCTCCTGTCGGTTGCACCCCGTTTTACCACAGTCACATTTTCAGCTTCCTTTAGCCAGTTCTCCTGAAGCGATACGCCATTATCTGTCAACATAAAGACTTCCACAGTATTCCTGCCGGGAGCTTCTCGAGTTTGCTGATGTATTTCGCCTGTTGACGAGGCATTTGGCTACCTTGAGAGAGGCATAGTTACTCCTGTCGGTTGCTCCCCGTTTTACAACAGTCACATCTACAAGCTTACACTGGCCAGTTCACCTGAATCGATACGCCATTAACTGTCGACATAAAGACATTCACAGTACGCCTGCCCTGAACTTCTCGAGTTTGGCGATGTATCTCGGCTGTTGACGAGGCATTTGGCTACCTTAAGAGAGTCGTAGTTACTCCTGTCAGTTTCTCCCCGTTTTACAACAGTCACAACTACGAGCTTACTCTGGCCAGTTCACCACAAGCGATACGTTATTATTTGTCGACATTATGACATTCACAGTACTCCTGCTAAGAGCTCCTCCAGTTTGCAAATGTATCTCAACTGTTGACGAGGCATTTGGGTCCCTTTATTGAGTCATAGTTACTCCTGTCGGTTGCTGCCCGTTTTACAACAGTCACATCTGCTAGCTTACTTTGGCCAGTTCACATGGATCGATACGCCATTAACTGTCGACATAAAGACATTCACAGTACGCCAGCCGGGAACTTCTCGAGTTTGCCGATGTATTTCGCCTGTTGACGAGGCATTTGGCTACCTTAAGAGAGTCATAGTTACTCGTGCCAGTGTCTCACCGTTACTCCTGCCAATTGTTCCCCGTTTTCCACAATGACATTTTCAAGCTTACTCTGGAAAGTTCACCTGAGGCGATACGCCATTATCTGTCAACATAATGACTTTCACAGTACTCCTCCCGGGAGCTCCTCGAGTTTGCCGATTTATTGCGCCTGTTGACGAGGTATTTGGCTACCTCAAGAGAGTCATATTTACTCCTGTCGGTTGCTCCCCGTTTTACAACAGTCACATCTAGAAGCTTACTCTGGCCAGTTCACCTGAATCGATACGCCATTAACTGTCGACATAAAGACTTTCACAGTACTCCTGCCGGGAGCTTCTCGAATTTGCCGATGTATTTCGCCTGTTGACGGGGCATTTGGCTACCTTAAGAGATTCATAGTTACTCGTGCCAGTGTCTCACCGTTACTCCTGCTAATTGTTCCCGGTTTTCCACAATGACATTTTCAAGCTTACTCTGGCTAGTTCACCTGAGGCGATACGCCATTATCTGTCAACATAATGACTTTCACAGTACTCCTCCCGGGAGCTCCTCGAGTTTGCCTATGTATTTCGCCTGTTGACGAGGCATATGGCTACCTTAAGAGAGTCATAGTTTCTCCTGTCGGTTGCACCCCGTTTTACCACAGTCACATTTTCAGCTTCCTTTAGCCAGTTCTCCTGAAGCGATACGCCATTATCTGTCAACATAAAGACTTCCACAGTATTCCCGCCGGGAGCTTCTCGTGTTTGCTGATGTATTTCGCCTGTTGACGAGGCATTTGGCTACCTTGAGAGAGGCATAGTTACTCCTGTCGGTCGCTCCCCGTTTTACAACAGTCACATCTACAAGCTTACACTGGCCAGTTCACCTGAATCGATACGCCATTAACTGTCGACATAAAGACATTCACAGTACGCCTGCCCTGAACTTCTCGAGTTTGGCGATGTATCTCGGTTGTTGACGAGGCATTTGGCTACCTTAAGAGAGTCGTAGTTACTCCTGTCAGTTTCTCCCCGTTTTACAACAGTCACAACTACGAGCTTACTCTGACCAGTTCACCACAAGCGATACGTTATCATTTGTCGACATTATGACATTCACAGTACTCCTGCTAAGAGCTCCTCCAGTTTGCAAATGTATCTCAACTGTTGACGAGGCATTTGGGTCCCTTTATTGAGTCATAGTTACTCCTGTCGGTTGCTGGCCGTTTTACAACAGTCACATCTGCTAGCTTACTTTGGCCAGTTCACATGGATCGATACGCCATTAACTGTCGACATAAAGACATTCACAGTACGCCAGCCGGGAACTTCTCGAGTTTGCCGATGTATTTCGCCTGTTGACGAGGCATTTGGCTTCCTTAAGAGAGTCATAGTTACTCGTGCCAGTGTCTCACCGTTACTCCTGCCAATTGTTCCATGTTTTCCACAATGACATTTTCAAGCTTACTCTGGAAAGTTCACCTGAAGCTTTACGCCATTATCTGTCGACATAAAGACTTTCACGGTACTCCTGCCGGGAGCTTGTCGAGTTTGCCGATGTGTTTCGCCTGTTGGCGAGGCATTTGGGTAACGTAAGAGAGTCACAGTTACGCCAGTCATTTGTTCCCCGTTTTACCACAGTCACATTTTCAAGCTTCCTCTAGCAGCTCACCTGAAGCGATACGCAATTATCTGTCAATATATAGACTTTCACAGTACTCCTGCCGGTAGCGTCTCGAGTTTGCCCATTTTTTTCGCCTGTTGAGGGCCATTTGGCTACCTTAAGAGAGTCATAGTTACTCCAGTCAGTTGCTCCAAGTTTTGCCACAGTCACATTTTCAAGCTTATTGTGGCTGGCCAGTTCACCTGAAGCGATACGCCATTATCTGTCGACATAAAGACTTTCACATTACTCCTGCCGGTAGCTTCTCGAGTTTGCCGATGTATTTCGCCTGTTGACGAGGCATATGGCTACCTTAAGAGAGTCATAGTTTCTCCTGTCGGTTGCACCCCGTTTTACCACAGTCACATTTTCAGCTTCCTTTAGCCAGTTCTCCTGAAGCGATACGCCATTATCTGTCAACATAAAGACTTCCACAGTATTCCTGCCGGGAGCTTCTCGAGTTTGCTGATGTATTTCGCCTGTTGACGAGGCATTTGGCTACCTTGAGAGAGGCATAGTTACTCCTGTCGGTTGCTCCCCGTTTTACAACAGTCACATCTACAAGCTTACACTGGCCAGTTCACCTGAATCGATACGCCATTAACTGTCGACATAAAGACATTCACAGTACGCCTGCCCTGAACTTCTCGAGTTTGGCGATGTATCTCGGCTGTTGACGAGGCATTTGGCTACCTTAAGAGAGTCGTAGTTACTCCTGTCAGTTTCTCCCCGTTTTACAACAGTCACAACTACGAGCTTACTCTGGCCAGTTCACCACAAGCGATACGTTATTATTTGTCGACATTATGACATTCACAGTACTCCTGCTAAGAGCTCCTCCAGTTTGCAAATGTATCTCAACTGTTGACGAGGCATTTGGGTCCCTTTATTGAGTCATAGTTACTCCTGTCGGTTGCTGCCCGTTTTACAACAGTCACATCTGCTAGCTTACTTTGGCCAGTTCACATGGATCGATACGCCATTAACTGTCGACATAAAGACATTCACAGTACGCCAGCCGGGAACTTCTCGAGTTTGCCGATGTATTTCGCCTGTTGACGAGGCATTTGGCTACCTTAAGAGAGTCATAGTTACTCGTGCCAGTGTCTCACCGTTACTCCTGCCAATTGTTCCCCGTTTTCCACAATGACATTTTCAAGCTTACTCTGGAAAGTTCACCTGAGGCGATACGCCATTATCTGTCAACATAATGACTTTCACAGTACTCCTCCCGGGAGCTCCTCGAGTTTGCCGATTTATTGCGCCTGTTGACGAGGTATTTGGCTACCTCAAGAGAGTCATATTTACTCCTGTCGGTTGCTCCCCGTTTTACAACAGTCACATCTAGAAGCTTACTCTGGCCAGTTCACCTGAATCGATACGCCATTAACTGTCGACATAAAGACTTTCACAGTACTCCTGCCGGGAGCTTCTCGAATTTGCCGATGTATTTCGCCTGTTGACGGGGCATTTGGCTACCTTAAGAGATTCATAGTTACTCGTGCCAGTGTCTCACCGTTACTCCTGCTAATTGTTCCCGGTTTTCCACAATGACATTTTCAAGCTTACTCTGGCTAGTTCACCTGAGGCGATACGCCATTATCTGTCAACATAATGACTTTCACAGTACTCCTCCCGGGAGCTCCTCGAGTTTGCCTATGTATTTCGCCTGTTGACGAGGCATATGGCTACCTTAAGAGAGTCATAGTTTCTCCTGTCGGTTGCACCCCGTTTTACCACAGTCACATTTTCAGCTTCCTTTAGCCAGTTCTCCTGAAGCGATACGCCATTATCTGTCAACATAAAGACTTCCACAGTATTCCCGCCGGGAGCTTCTCGTGTTTGCTGATGTATTTCGCCTGTTGACGAGGCATTTGGCTACCTTGAGAGAGGCATAGTTACTCCTGTCGGTCGCTCCCCGTTTTACAACAGTCACATCTACAAGCTTACACTGGCCAGTTCACCTGAATCGATACGCCATTAACTGTCGACATAAAGACATTCACAGTACGCCTGCCCTGAACTTCTCGAGTTTGGCGATGTATCTCGGTTGTTGACGAGGCATTTGGCTACCTTAAGAGAGTCGTAGTTACTCCTGTCAGTTTCTCCCCGTTTTACAACAGTCACAACTACGAGCTTACTCTGACCAGTTCACCACAAGCGATACGTTATCATTTGTCGACATTATGACATTCACAGTACTCCTGCTAAGAGCTCCTCCAGTTTGCAAATGTATCTCAACTGTTGACGAGGCATTTGGGTCCCTTTATTGAGTCATAGTTACTCCTGTCGGTTGCTGGCCGTTTTACAACAGTCACATCTGCTAGCTTACTTTGGCCAGTTCACATGGATCGATACGCCATTAACTGTCGACATAAAGACATTCACAGTACGCCAGCCGGGAACTTCTCGAGTTTGTCGATGTATTTCGCCTGTTGACGAGGCATTTGGCTTCCTTAAGAGAGTCATAGTTACTCGTGCCAGTGTCTCACCGTTACTCCTGCCAATTGTTCCCCGTTTTCCACAATGACATTTTCAAGCTTACTCTGGAAAGTTCACCTGAAGCGATACGCCATTATCTGTCGACATAAAGACTTTCACGGTACTCCTGCCGGGAGCTTGTCGAGTTTGCCGATGTGTTTCGCCTGTTGGCGAGGCATTTGGGTAACTTAAGAGAGTCACAGTTACGCCAGTCATTTGTTCCCCGTTTTACCACAGTCACATTTTCAAGCTTCCTCTAGCAGCTCACCTGAAGCGATACGCAATTATCTGTCAATATATAGACTTTCACAGTACTCCTGCCGGTAGCGTCTCGAGTTTGCCCATTTTTTTCGCCTGTTGAGGGCCATTTGGCTACCTTAAGAGAGTCATAGTTACTCCAGTCAGTTGCTCCAAGTTTTGCCACAGTCACATTTTCAAGCTTATTGTGGCTGGCCAGTTCACCTGAAGCGATACGCCATTATCTGTCGACATAAAGACTTTCACATTACTCCTGCCGGTAGCTTCTCGAGTTTGCCGATGTATTTCGCCTGTTGACGAGGCATATGGCTACCTTAAGAGAGTCATAGTTTCTCCTGTCGGTTGCACCCCGTTTTACCACAGTCACATTTTCAGCTTCCTTTAGCCAGTTCTCCTGAAGCGATACGCCATTATCTGTCAACATAAAGACTTCCACAGTATTCCTGCCGGGAGCTTCTCGAGTTTGCTGATGTATTTCGCCTGTTGACGAGGCATTTGGCTACCTTGAGAGAGGCATAGTTACTCCTGTCGGTTGCTCCCCGTTTTACAACAGTCACATCTACAAGCTTACACTGGCCAGTTCACCTGAATCGATACGCCATTAACTGTCGACATAAAGACATTCACAGTACGCCTGCCCTGAACTTCTCGAGTTTGGCGATGTATCTCGGCTGTTGACGAGGCATTTGGCTACCTTAAGAGAGTCGTAGTTACTCCTGTCAGTTTCTCCCCGTTTTACAACAGTCACAACTACGAGCTTACTCTGACCAGTTCACCACAAGCGATACGTTATCATTTGTCGACATTATGACATTCACAGTACTCCTGCTAAGAGCTCCTCCAGTTTGCAAATGTATCTCAACTGTTGACGAGGCATTTGGGTCCCTTTATTGAGTCATAGTTACTCCTGTCGGTTGCTGGCCGTTTTACAACAGTCACATCTGCTAGCTTACTTTGGCCAGTTCACATGGATCGATACGCCATTAACTGTCGACATAAAGACATTCACAGTACGCCAGCCGGGAACTTCTCGAGTTTGTCGATGTATTTCGCCTGTTGACGAGGCATTTGGCTTCCTTAAGAGAGTCATAGTTACTCGTGCCAGTGTCTCACCGTTACTCCTGCCAATTGTTCCCCGTTTTCCACAATGACATTTTCAAGCTTACTCTGGAAAGTTCACCTGAAGCGATACGCCATTATCTGTCGACATAAAGACTTTCACGGTACTCCTGCCGGGAGCTTGTCGAGTTTGCCGATGTGTTTCGCCTGTTGGCGAGGCATTTGGGTAACTTAAGAGAGTCACAGTTACGCCAGTCATTTGTTCCCCGTTTTACCACAGTCACATTTTCAAGCTTCCTCTAGCAGCTCACCTGAAGCGATACGCAATTATCTGTCAATATATAGACTTTCACAGTACTCCTGCCGGTAGCGTCTCGAGTTTGCCCATTTTTTTCGCCTGTTGAGGGCCATTTGGCTACCTTAAGAGAGTCATAGTTACTCCAGTCAGTTGCTCCAAGTTTTGCCACAGTCACATTTTCAAGCTTATTGTGGCTGGCCAGTTCACCTGAAGCGATACGCCATTATCTGTCGACATAAAGACTTTCACATTACTCCTGCCGGTAGCTTCTCGAGTTTGCCGATGTATTTCGCCTGTTGACGAGGCATATGGCTACCTTAAGAGAGTCATAGTTTCTCCTGTCGGTTGCACCCCGTTTTACCACAGTCACATTTTCAGCTTCCTTTAGCCAGTTCTCCTGAAGCGATACGCCATTATCTGTCAACATAAAGACTTCCACAGTATTCCTGCCGGGAGCTTCTCGAGTTTGCTGATGTATTTCGCCTGTTGACGAGGCATTTGGCTACCTTGAGAGAGGCATAGTTACTCCTGTCGGTTGCTCCCCGTTTTACAACAGTCACATCTACAAGCTTACACTGGCCAGTTCACCTGAATCGATACGCCATTAACTGTCGACATAAAGACATTCACAGTACGCCTGCCCTGAACTTCTCGAGTTTGGCGATGTATCTCGGCTGTTGACGAGGCATTTGGCTACCTTAAGAGAGTCGTAGTTACTCCTGTCAGTTTCTCCCCGTTTTACAACAGTCACAACTACGAGCTTACTCTGGCCAGTTCACCACAAGCGATACGTTATTATTTGTCGACATTATGACATTCACAGTACTCCTGCTAAGAGCTCCTCCAGTTTGCAAATGTATCTCAACTGTTGACGAGGCATTTGGGTCCCTTTATTGAGTCATAGTTACTCCTGTCGGTTGCTGCCCGTTTTACAACAGTCACATCTGCTAGCTTACTTTGGCCAGTTCACATGGATCGATACGCCATTAACTGTCGACATAAAGACATTCACAGTACGCCAGCCGGGAACTTCTCGAGTTTGCCGATGTATTTCGCCTGTTGACGAGGCATTTGGCTACCTTAAGAGAGTCATAGTTACTCGTGCCAGTGTCTCACCGTTACTCCTGCCAATCTTTCCCCGTTTTCCACAATGACATTTTCAAGCTTACTCTGGAAAGTTCACCTGAGGCGATACGCCATTATCTGTCAACATAATGACTTTCACAGTACTCCTCCCGGGAGCTCCTCGAGTTTGCCGATTTATTGCGCCTGTTGACGAGGTATTTGGCTACCTCAAGAGAGTCAT
This sequence comes from Schistocerca piceifrons, assembly GCF_021461385.2. Lineage (NCBI taxonomy): Eukaryota > Metazoa > Arthropoda > Insecta > Orthoptera > Acrididae > Schistocerca > Schistocerca piceifrons. The sequence continues at coordinate 214,229 of NW_025727693.1, read as the reverse complement.
ATTTACTCCTGTCGGTTGCTCCCCGTTTTACAACAGTCACATCTAGAAGCTTACTCTGGCCAGTTCACCTGAATCGATACGCCATTAACTGTCGACATAAAGACTTTCACAGTACTCCTGCCGGGAGCTTCTCGAATTTGCCGATGTATTTCGCCTGTTGACGGGGCATTTGGCTACCTTAAGAGATTCATAGTTACTCGTGCCAGTGTCTCACCGTTACTCCTGCTAATTGTTCCCGGTTTTCCACAATGACATTTTCAAGCTTACTCTGGCTAGTTCACCTGAGGCGATACGCCATTATCTGTCAACATAATGACTTTCACAGTACTCCTCCCGGGAGCTCCTCGAGTTTGCCTATGTATTTCGCCTGTTGACGAGGCATATGGCTACCTTAAGAGAGTCATAGTTTCTCCTGTCGGTTGCACCCCGTTTTACCACAGTCACATTTTCAGCTTCCTTTAGCCAGTTCTCCTGAAGCGATACGCCATTATCTGTCAACATAAAGACTTCCACAGTATTCCCGCCGGGAGCTTCTCGTGTTTGCTGATGTATTTCGCCTGTTGACGAGGCATTTGGCTACCTTGAGAGAGGCATAGTTACTCCTGTCGGTCGCTCCCCGTTTTACAACAGTCACATCTACAAGCTTACACTGGCCAGTTCACCTGAATCGATACGCCATTAACTGTCGACATAAAGACATTCACAGTACGCCTGCCCTGAACTTCTCGAGTTTGGCGATGTATCTCGGTTGTTGACGAGGCATTTGGCTACCTTAAGAGAGTCGTAGTTACTCCTGTCAGTTTCTCCCCGTTTTACAACAGTCACAACTACGAGCTTACTCTGACCAGTTCACCACAAGCGATACGTTATCATTTGTCGACATTATGACATTCACAGTACTCCTGCTAAGAGCTCCTCCAGTTTGCAAATGTATCTCAACTGTTGACGAGGCATTTGGGTCCCTTTATTGAGTCATAGTTACTCCTGTCGGTTGCTGGCCGTTTTACAACAGTCACATCTGCTAGCTTACTTTGGCCAGTTCACATGGATCGATACGCCATTAACTGTCGACATAAAGACATTCACAGTACGCCAGCCGGGAACTTCTCGAGTTTGCCGATGTATTTCGCCTGTTGACGAGGCATTTGGCTTCCTTAAGAGAGTCATAGTTACTCGTGCCAGTGTCTCACCGTTACTCCTGCCAATTGTTCCATGTTTTCCACAATGACATTTTCAAGCTTACTCTGGAAAGTTCACCTGAAGCTTTACGCCATTATCTGTCGACATAAAGACTTTCACGGTACTCCTGCCGGGAGCTTGTCGAGTTTGCCGATGTGTTTCGCCTGTTGGCGAGGCATTTGGGTAACGTAAGAGAGTCACAGTTACGCCAGTCATTTGTTCCCCGTTTTACCACAGTCACATTTTCAAGCTTCCTCTAGCAGCTCACCTGAAGCGATACGCAATTATCTGTCAATATATAGACTTTCACAGTACTCCTGCCGGTAGCGTCTCGAGTTTGCCCATTTTTTTCGCCTGTTGAGGGCCATTTGGCTACCTTAAGAGAGTCATAGTTACTCCAGTCAGTTGCTCCAAGTTTTGCCACAGTCACATTTTCAAGCTTATTGTGGCTGGCCAGTTCACCTGAAGCGATACGCCATTATCTGTCGACATAAAGACTTTCACATTACTCCTGCCGGTAGCTTCTCGAGTTTGCCGATGTATTTCGCCTGTTGACGAGGCATATGGCTACCTTAAGAGAGTCATAGTTTCTCCTGTCGGTTGCACCCCGTTTTACCACAGTCACATTTTCAGCTTCCTTTAGCCAGTTCTCCTGAAGCGATACGCCATTATCTGTCAACATAAAGACTTCCACAGTATTCCTGCCGGGAGCTTCTCGAGTTTGCTGATGTATTTCGCCTGTTGACGAGGCATTTGGCTACCTTGAGAGAGGCATAGTTACTCCTGTCGGTTGCTCCCCGTTTTACAACAGTCACATCTACAAGCTTACACTGGCCAGTTCACCTGAATCGATACGCCATTAACTGTCGACATAAAGACATTCACAGTACGCCTGCCCTGAACTTCTCGAGTTTGGCGATGTATCTCGGCTGTTGACGAGGCATTTGGCTACCTTAAGAGAGTCGTAGTTACTCCTGTCAGTTTCTCCCCGTTTTACAACAGTCACAACTACGAGCTTACTCTGGCCAGTTCACCACAAGCGATACGTTATTATTTGTCGACATTATGACATTCACAGTACTCCTGCTAAGAGCTCCTCCAGTTTGCAAATGTATCTCAACTGTTGACGAGGCATTTGGGTCCCTTTATTGAGTCATAGTTACTCCTGTCGGTTGCTGCCCGTTTTACAACAGTCACATCTGCTAGCTTACTTTGGCCAGTTCACATGGATCGATACGCCATTAACTGTCGACATAAAGACATTCACAGTACGCCAGCCGGGAACTTCTCGAGTTTGCCGATGTATTTCGCCTGTTGACGAGGCATTTGGCTACCTTAAGAGAGTCATAGTTACTCGTGCCAGTGTCTCACCGTTACTCCTGCCAATTGTTCCCCGTTTTCCACAATGACATTTTCAAGCTTACTCTGGAAAGTTCACCTGAGGCGATACGCCATTATCTGTCAACATAATGACTTTCACAGTACTCCTCCCGGGAGCTCCTCGAGTTTGCCGATTTATTGCGCCTGTTGACGAGGTATTTGGCTACCTCAAGAGAGTCATATTTACTCCTGTCGGTTGCTCCCCGTTTTACAACAGTCACATCTAGAAGCTTACTCTGGCCAGTTCACCTGAATCGATACGCCATTAACTGTCGACATAAAGACTTTCACAGTACTCCTGCCGGGAGCTTCTCGAATTTGCCGATGTATTTCGCCTGTTGACGGGGCATTTGGCTACCTTAAGAGATTCATAGTTACTCGTGCCAGTGTCTCACCGTTACTCCTGCTAATTGTTCCCGGTTTTCCACAATGACATTTTCAAGCTTACTCTGGCTAGTTCACCTGAGGCGATACGCCATTATCTGTCAACATAATGACTTTCACAGTACTCCTCCCGGGAGCTCCTCGAGTTTGCCTATGTATTTCGCCTGTTGACGAGGCATATGGCTACCTTAAGAGAGTCATAGTTTCTCCTGTCGGTTGCACCCCGTTTTACCACAGTCACATTTTCAGCTTCCTTTAGCCAGTTCTCCTGAAGCGATACGCCATTATCTGTCAACATAAAGACTTCCACAGTATTCCCGCCGGGAGCTTCTCGTGTTTGCTGATGTATTTCGCCTGTTGACGAGGCATTTGGCTACCTTGAGAGAGGCATAGTTACTCCTGTCGGTCGCTCCCCGTTTTACAACAGTCACATCTACAAGCTTACACTGGCCAGTTCACCTGAATCGATACGCCATTAACTGTCGACATAAAGACATTCACAGTACGCCTGCCCTGAACTTCTCGAGTTTGGCGATGTATCTCGGTTATTGACGAGGCATTTGGCTACCTTAAGAGAGTCGTAGTTACTCCTGTCAGTTTCTCCCCGTTTTACAACAGTCACAACTACGAGCTTACTCTGACCAGTTCACCACAAGCGATACGTTATCATTTGTCGACATTATGACATTCACAGTACTCCTGCTAAGAGCTCCTCCAGTTTGCAAATGTATCTCAACTGTTGACGAGGCATTTGGGTCCCTTTATTGAGTCATAGTTACTCCTGTCGGTTGCTGGCCGTTTTACAACAGTCACATCTGCTAGCTTACTTTGGCCAGTTCACATGGATCGATACGCCATTAACTGTCGACATAAAGACATTCACAGTACGCCAGCCGGGAACTTCTCGAGTTTGTCGATGTATTTCGCCTGTTGACGAGGCATTTGGCTTCCTTAAGAGAGTCATAGTTACTCGTGCCAGTGTCTCACCGTTACTCCTGCCAATTGTTCCCCGTTTTCCACAATGACATTTTCAAGCTTACTCTGGAAAGTTCACCTGAAGCGATACGCCATTATCTGTCGACATAAAGACTTTCACGGTACTCCTGCCGGGAGCTTGTCGAGTTTGCCGATGTGTTTCGCCTGTTGGCGAGGCATTTGGGTAACTTAAGAGAGTCACAGTTACGCCAGTCATTTGTTCCCCGTTTTACCACAGTCACATTTTCAAGCTTCCTCTAGCAGCTCACCTGAAGCGATACGCAATTATCTGTCAATATATAGACTTTCACAGTACTCCTGCCGGTAGCGTCTCGAGTTTGCCCATTTTTTTCGCCTGTTGAGGGCCATTTGGCTACCTTAAGAGAGTCATAGTTACTCCAGTCAGTTGCTCCAAGTTTTGCCACAGTCACATTTTCAAGCTTATTGTGGCTGGCCAGTTCACCTGAAGCGATACGCCATTATCTGTCGACATAAAGACTTTCACATTACTCCTGCCGGTAGCTTCTCGAGTTTGCCGATGTATTTCGCCTGTTGACGAGGCATATGGCTACCTTAAGAGAGTCATAGTTTCTCCTGTCGGTTGCACCCCGTTTTACCACAGTCACATTTTCAGCTTCCTTTAGCCAGTTCTCCTGAAGCGATACGCCATTATCTGTCAACATAAAGACTTCCACAGTATTCCTGCCGGGAGCTTCTCGAGTTTGCTGATGTATTTCGCCTGTTGACGAGGCATTTGGCTACCTTGAGAGAGGCATAGTTACTCCTGTCGGTTGCTCCCCGTTTTACAACAGTCACATCTACAAGCTTACACTGGCCAGTTCACCTGAATCGATACGCCATTAACTGTCGACATAAAGACATTCACAGTACGCCTGCCCTGAACTTCTCGAGTTTGGCGATGTATCTCGGCTGTTGACGAGGCATTTGGCTACCTTAAGAGAGTCGTAGTTACTCCTGTCAGTTTCTCCCCGTTTTACAACAGTCACAACTACGAGCTTACTCTGGCCAGTTCACCACAAGCGATACGTTATTATTTGTCGACATTATGACATTCACAGTACTCCTGCTAAGAGCTCCTCCAGTTTGCAAATGTATCTCAACTGTTGACGAGGCATTTGGGTCCCTTTATTGAGTCATAGTTACTCCTGTCGGTTGCTGCCCGTTTTACAACAGTCACATCTGCTAGCTTACTTTGGCCAGTTCACATGGATCGATACGCCATTAACTGTCGACATAAAGACATTCACAGTACGCCAGCCGGGAACTTCTCGAGTTTGCCGATGTATTTCGCCTGTTGACGAGGCATTTGGCTACCTTAAGAGAGTCATAGTTACTCGTGCCAGTGTCTCACCGTTACTCCTGCCAATTGTTCCCCGTTTTCCACAATGACATTTTCAAGCTTACTCTGGAAAGTTCACCTGAGGCGATACGCCATTATCTGTCAACATAATGACTTTCACAGTACTCCTCCCGGGAGCTCCTCGAGTTTGCCGATTTATTGCGCCTGTTGACGAGGTATTTGGCTACCTCAAGAGAGTCATATTTACTCCTGTCGGTTGCTCCCCGTTTTACAACAGTCACATCTAGAAGCTTACTCTGGCCAGTTCACCTGAATCGATACGCCATTAACTGTCGACATAAAGACTTTCACAGTACTCCTGCCGGGAGCTTCTCGAATTTGCCGATGTATTTCGCCTGTTGACGGGGCATTTGGCTACCTTAAGAGATTCATAGTTACTCGTGCCAGTGTCTCACCGTTACTCCTGCTAATTGTTCCCGGTTTTCCACAATGACATTTTCAAGCTTACTCTGGCTAGTTCACCTGAGGCGATACGCCATTATCTGTCAACATAATGACTTTCACAGTACTCCTCCCGGGAGCTCCTCGAGTTTGCCTATGTATTTCGCCTGTTGACGAGGCATATGGCTACCTTAAGAGAGTCATAGTTTCTCCTGTCGGTTGCACCCCGTTTTACCACAGTCACATTTTCAGCTTCCTTTAGCCAGTTCTCCTGAAGCGATACGCCATTATCTGTCAACATAAAGACTTCCACAGTATTCCCGCCGGGAGCTTCTCGTGTTTGCTGATGTATTTCGCCTGTTGACGAGGCATTTGGCTACCTTGAGAGAGGCATAGTTACTCCTGTCGGTCGCTCCCCGTTTTACAACAGTCACATCTACAAGCTTACACTGGCCAGTTCACCTGAATCGATACGCCATTAACTGTCGACATAAAGACATTCACAGTACGCCTGCCCTGAACTTCTCGAGTTTGGCGATGTATCTCGGTTGTTGACGAGGCATTTGGCTACCTTAAGAGAGTCGTAGTTACTCCTGTCAGTTTCTCCCCGTTTTACAACAGTCACAACTACGAGCTTACTCTGACCAGTTCACCACAAGCGATACGTTATCATTTGTCGACATTATGACATTCACAGTACTCCTGCTAAGAGCTCCTCCAGTTTGCAAATGTATCTCAACTGTTGACGAGGCATTTGGGTCCCTTTATTGAGTCATAGTTACTCCTGTCGGTTGCTGGCCGTTTTACAACAGTCACATCTGCTAGCTTACTTTGGCCAGTTCACATGGATCGATACGCCATTAACTGTCGACATAAAGACATTCACAGTACGCCAGCCGGGAACTTCTCGAGTTTGCCGATGTATTTCGCCTGTTGACGAGGCATTTGGCTTCCTTAAGAGAGTCATAGTTACTCGTGCCAGTGTCTCACCGTTACTCCTGCCAATTGTTCCATGTTTTCCACAATGACATTTTCAAGCTTACTCTGGAAAGTTCACCTGAAGCTTTACGCCATTATCTGTCGACATAAAGACTTTCACGGTACTCCTGCCGGGAGCTTGTCGAGTTTGCCGATGTGTTTCGCCTGTTGGCGAGGCATTTGGGTAACGTAAGAGAGTCACAGTTACGCCAGTCATTTGTTCCCCGTTTTACCACAGTCACATTTTCAAGCTTCCTCTAGCAGCTCACCTGAAGCGATACGCAATTATCTGTCAATATATAGACTTTCACAGTACTCCTGCCGGTAGCGTCTCGAGTTTGCCCATTTTTTTCGCCTGTTGAGGGCCATTTGGCTACCTTAAGAGAGTCATAGTTACTCCAGTCAGTTGCTCCAAGTTTTGCCACAGTCACATTTTCAAGCTTATTGTGGCTGGCCAGTTCACCTGAAGCGATACGCCATTATCTGTCGACATAAAGACTTTCACATTACTCCTGCCGGTAGCTTCTCGAGTTTGCCGATGTATTTCGCCTGTTGACGAGGCATATGGCTACCTTAAGAGAGTCATAGTTTCTCCTGTCGGTTGCACCCCGTTTTACCACAGTCACATTTTCAGCTTCCTTTAGCCAGTTCTCCTGAAGCGATACGCCATTATCTGTCAACATAAAGACTTCCACAGTATTCCTGCCGGGAGCTTCTCGAGTTTGCTGATGTATTTCGCCTGTTGACGAGGCATTTGGCTACCTTGAGAGAGGCATAGTTACTCCTGTCGGTTGCTCCCCGTTTTACAACAGTCACATCTACAAGCTTACACTGGCCAGTTCACCTGAATCGATACGCCATTAACTGTCGACATAAAGACATTCACAGTACGCCTGCCCTGAACTTCTCGAGTTTGGCGATGTATCTCGGCTGTTGACGAGGCATTTGGCTACCTTAAGAGAGTCGTAGTTACTCCTGTCAGTTTCTCCCCGTTTTACAACAGTCACAACTACGAGCTTACTCTGGCCAGTTCACCACAAGCGATACGTTATTATTTGTCGACATTATGACATTCACAGTACTCCTGCTAAGAGCTCCTCCAGTTTGCAAATGTATCTCAACTGTTGACGAGGCATTTGGGTCCCTTTATTGAGTCATAGTTACTCCTGTCGGTTGCTGCCCGTTTTACAACAGTCACATCTGCTAGCTTACTTTGGCCAGTTCACATGGATCGATACGCCATTAACTGTCGACATAAAGACATTCACAGTACGCCAGCCGGGAACTTCTCGAGTTTGCCGATGTATTTCGCCTGTTGACGAGGCATTTGGCTACCTTAAGAGAGTCATAGTTACTCGTGCCAGTGTCTCACCGTTACTCCTGCCAATTGTTCCCCGTTTTCCACAATGACATTTTCAAGCTTACTCTGGAAAGTTCACCTGAGGCGATACGCCATTATCTGTCAACATAATGACTTTCACAGTACTCCTCCCGGGAGCTCCTCGAGTTTGCCGATTTATTGCGCCTGTTGACGAGGTATTTGGCTACCTCAAGAGAGTCATATTTACTCCTGTCGGTTGCTCCCCGTTTTACAACAGTCACATCTAGAAGCTTACTCTGGCCAGTTCACCTGAATCGATACGCCATTAACTGTCGACATAAAGACTTTCACAGTACTCCTGCCGGGAGCTTCTCGAATTTGCCGATGTATTTCGCCTGTTGACGGGGCATTTGGCTACCTTAAGAGATTCATAGTTACTCGTGCCAGTGTCTCACCGTTACTCCTGCTAATTGTTCCCGGTTTTCCACAATGACATTTTCAAGCTTACTCTGGCTAGTTCACCTGAGGCGATACGCCATTATCTGTCAACATAATGACTTTCACAGTACTCCTCCCGGGAGCTCCTCGAGTTTGCCTATGTATTTCGCCTGTTGACGAGGCATATGGCTACCTTAAGAGAGTCATAGTTTCTCCTGTCGGTTGCACCCCGTTTTACCACAGTCACATTTTCAGCTTCCTTTAGCCAGTTCTCCTGAAGCGATACGCCATTATCTGTCAACATAAAGACTTCCACAGTATTCCCGCCGGGAGCTTCTCGTGTTTGCTGATGTATTTCGCCTGTTGACGAGGCATTTGGCTACCTTGAGAGAGGCATAGTTACTCCTGTCGGTCGCTCCCCGTTTTACAACAGTCACATCTACAAGCTTACACTGGCCAGTTCACCTGAATCGATACGCCATTAACTGTCGACATAAAGACATTCACAGTACGCCTGCCCTGAACTTCTCGAGTTTGGCGATGTATCTCGGTTGTTGACGAGGCATTTGGCTACCTTAAGAGAGTCGTAGTTACTCCTGTCAGTTTCTCCCCGTTTTACAACAGTCACAACTACGAGCTTACTCTGACCAGTTCACCACAAGCGATACGTTATCATTTGTCGACATTATGACATTCACAGTACTCCTGCTAAGAGCTCCTCCAGTTTGCAAATGTATCTCAACTGTTGACGAGGCATTTGGGTCCCTTTATTGAGTCATAGTTACTCCTGTCGGTTGCTGGCCGTTTTACAACAGTCACATCTGCTAGCTTACTTTGGCCAGTTCACATGGATCGATACGCCATTAACTGTCGACATAAAGACATTCACAGTACGCCAGCCGGGAACTTCTCGAGTTTGCCGATGTATTTCGCCTGTTGACGAGGCATTTGGCTTCCTTAAGAGAGTCATAGTTACTCGTGCCAGTGTCTCACCGTTACTCCTGCCAATTGTTCCATGTTTTCCACAATGACATTTTCAAGCTTACTCTGGAAAGTTCACCTGAAGCTTTACGCCATTATCTGTCGACATAAAGACTTTCACGGTACTCCTGCCGGGAGCTTGTCGAGTTTGCCGATGTGTTTCGCCTGTTGGCGAGGCATTTGGGTAACGTAAGAGAGTCACAGTTACGCCAGTCATTTGTTCCCCGTTTTACCACAGTCACATTTTCAAGCTTCCTCTAGCAGCTCACCTGAAGCGATACGCAATTATCTGTCAATATATAGACTTTCACAGTACTCCTGCCGGTAGCGTCTCGAGTTTGCCCATTTTTTTCGCCTGTTGAGGGCCATTTGGCTACCTTAAGAGAGTCATAGTTACTCCAGTCAGTTGCTCCAAGTTTTGCCACAGTCACATTTTCAAGCTTATTGTGGCTGGCCAGTTCACCTGAAGCGATACGCCATTATCTGTCGACATAAAGACTTTCACATTACTCCTGCCGGTAGCTTCTCGAGTTTGCCGATGTATTTCGCCTGTTGACGAGGCATATGGCTACCTTAAGAGAGTCATAGTTTCTCCTGTCGGTTGCACCCCGTTTTACCACAGTCACATTTTCAGCTTCCTTTAGCCAGTTCTCCTGAAGCGATACGCCATTATCTGTCAACATAAAGACTTCCACAGTATTCCTGCCGGGAGCTTCTCGAGTTTGCTGATGTATTTCGCCTGTTGACGAGGCATTTGGCTACCTTGAGAGAGGCATAGTTACTCCTGTCGGTTGCTCCCCGTTTTACAACAGTCACATCTACAAGCTTACACTGGCCAGTTCACCTGAATCGATACGCCATTAACTGTCGACATAAAGACATTCACAGTACGCCTGCACAGTACGCCTGCCCTGAACTTCTCGAGTTTGGCGATGTATCTCGGCTGTTGACGAGGCATTTGGCTACCTTAAGAGAGTCGTAGTTACTCCTGTCAGTTTCTCCCCGTTTTACAACAGTCACAACTACGAGCTTACTCTGGCCAGTTCACCACAAGCGATACGTTATTATTTGTCGACATTATGACATTCACAGTACTCCTGCTAAGAGCTCCTCCAGTTTGCAAATGTATCTCAACTGTTGACGAGGCATTTGGGTCCCTTTATTGAGTCATAGTTACTCCTGTCGGTTGCTGGCCGTTTTACAACAGTCACATCTGCTAGCTTACTTTGGCCAGTTCACATGGATCGATACGCCATTAACTGTCGACATAAAGACATTCACAGTACGCCAGCCGGGAACTTCTCGAGTTTGCCGATGTATTTCGCCTGTTGACGAGGCATTTGGCTTCCTTAAGAGAGTCATAGTTACTCGTGCCAGTGTCTCACCGTTACTCCTGCCAATTGTTCCATGTTTTCCACAATGACATTTTCAAGCTTACTCTGGAAAGTTCACCTGAAGCTTTACGCCATTATCTGTCGACATAAAGACTTTTCACGGTACTCCTGCCGGGAGCTTGTCGAGTTTGCCGATGTGTTTCGCCTGTTGGCGAGGCATTTGGGTAACGTAAGAGAGTCACAGTTACGCCAGTCATTTGTTCCCCGTTTTACCACAGTCACATTTTCAAGCTTCCTCTAGCAGCTCACCTGAAGCGATACGCAATTATCTGTCAATATATAGACTTTCACAGTACTCCTGCCGGTAGCGTCTCGAGTTTGCCCATTTTTTTCGCCTGTTGAGGGCCATTTGGCTACCTTAAGAGAGTCATAGTTACTCCAGTCAGTTGCTCCAAGTTTTGCCACAGTCACATTTTCAAGCTTATTGTGGCTGGCCAGTTCACCTGAAGCGATACGCCATTATCTGTCGACATAAAGACTTTCACATTACTCCTGCCGGTAGCTTCTCGAGTTTGCCGATGTATTTCGCCTGTTGACGAGGCATATGGCTACCTTAAGAGAGTCATAGTTTCTCCTGTCGGTTGCACCCCGTTTTACCACAGTCACATTTTCAGCTTCCTTTAGCCAGTTCTCCTGAAGCGATACGCCATTATCTGTCAACATAAAGACTTCCACAGTATTCCTGCCGGAGCTTCTCGAGTTTGCTGATGTATTTCGCCTGTTGACGAGGCATTTGGCTACCTTGAGAGAGGCATAGTTACTCCTGTCGGTTGCTCCCCGTTTTACAACAGTCACATCTACAAGCTTACACTGGCCAGTTCACCTGAATCGATACGCATTAACTGTCGACATAAAGACATTCACAGTACGCCTGCCCTGAACTTCTCGAGTTTGGCGATGTATCTCGGCTGTTGACGAGGCATTTGGCTACCTTAAGAGAGTCGTAGTTACTCCTGTCAGTTTCTCCCCGTTTTACAACAGTCACAACTACGAGCTTACTCTGGCCAGTTCACCACAAGCGATACGTTATTATTTGTCGACATTATGACATTCACAGTACTCCTGCTAAGAGCTCCTCCAGTTTGCAAATGTATCTCAACTGTTGACGAGGCATTTGGGTCCCTTTATTGAGTCATAGTTACTCCTGTCGGTTGCTGCCCGTTTTACAACAGTCACATCTGCTAGCTTACTTTGGCCAGTTCACATGGATCGATACGCCATTAACTGTCGACATAAAGACATTCACAGTACGCCAGCCGGGAACTTCTCGAGTTTGCGATGTATTTCGCCTGTTGACGAGGCATTTGGCTACCTTAAGAGAGTCATAGTTACTCGTGCCAGTGTCTCACCGTTACTCCTGCCAATTGTTCCCCGTTTTCCACAATGACATTTTCAAGCTTACTCTGGAAAGTTCACCTGAGGCGATACGCCATTATCTGTCAACATAATGACTTTCACAGTACTCCTCCCGGAGCTCCTCGAGTTTGCCGATTTATTGCGCCTGTTGACGAGGTATTTGGCTACCTCAAGAGAGTCATATTTACTCCTGTCGGTTGCTCCCCGTTTTACAACAGTCACATCTAGAAGCTTACTCTGGCCAGTTCACCTGAATCGATACGCCATTAACTGTCGACATAAAGACTTTCACAGTACTCCTGCCGGGAGCTTCTCGAATTTGCCGATGTATTTCGCCTGTTGACGGGGCATTTGGCTACCTTAAGAGATTCATAGTTACTCGTGCCAGTGTCTCACCGTTACTCCTGCTAATTGTTCCCGGTTTTCCACAATGACATTTTCAAGCTTACTCTGGCTAGTTCACCTGAGGCGATACGCCATTATCTGTCAACATAATGACTTTCACAGTACTCCTCCCGGGAGCTCCTCGAGTTTGCCTATGTATTTCGCCTGTTGACGAGGCATATGGCTACCTTAAGAGAGTCATAGTTTCTCCTGTCGGTTGCACCCCGTTTTACCACAGTCACATTTTCAGCTTCCTTTAGCCAGTTCTCCTGAAGCGATACGCCATTATCTGTCAACATAAAGACTTCCACAGTATTCCCGCCGGGAGCTTCTCGTGTTTGCTGATGTATTTCGCCTGTTGACGAGGCATTTGGCTACCTTGAGAGAGGCATAGTTACTCCTGTCGGTCGCTCCCCGTTTTACAACAGTCACATCTACAAGCTTACACTGGCCAGTTCACCTGAATCGATACGCCATTAACTGTCGACATAAAGACATTCACAGTACGCCTGCCCTGAACTTCTCGAGTTTGGCGATGTATCTCGGTTGTTGACGAGGCATTTGGCTACCTTAAGAGAGTCGTAGTTACTCCTGTCAGTTTCTCCCCGTTTTACAACAGTCACAACTACGAGCTTACTCTGACCAGTTCACCACAAGCGATACGTTATCATTTGTCGACATTATGACATTCACAGTACTCCTGCTAAGAGCTCCTCCAGTTTGCAAATGTATCTCAACTGTTGACGAGGCATTTGGGTCCCTTTATTGAGTCATAGTTACTCCTGTCGGTTGCTGGCCGTTTTACAACAGTCACATCTGCTAGCTTACTTTGGCCAGTTCACATGGATCGATACGCCATTAACTGTCGACATAAAGACATTCACAGTACGCCAGCCGGGAACTTCTCGAGTTTGCCGATGTATTTCGCCTGTTGACGAGGCATTTGGCTTCCTTAAGAGAGTCATAGTTACTCGTGCCAGTGTCTCACCGTTACTCCTGCCAATTGTTCCATGTTTTCCACAATGACATTTTCAAGCTTACTCTGGAAAGTTCACCTGAAGCTTTACGCCATTATCTGTCGACATAAAGACTTTCACGGTACTCCTGCCGGGAGCTTGTCGAGTTTGCGATGTGTTTCGCCTGTTGGCGAGGCATTTGGGTAACGTAAGAGAGTCACAGTTACGCAGTCATTTGTTCCCCGTTTTACCACAGTCACATTTTCAAGCTTCCTCTAGCAGCTCACCTGAAGCGATACGCAATTATCTGTCAATATATAGACTTTCACAGTACTCCTGCCGGTAGCGTCTCGAGTTTGCCCATTTTTTTCGCCTGTTGAGGGCCATTTGGCTACCTTAAGAGAGTCATAGTTACTCCAGTCAGTTGCTCCAAGTTTTGCCACAGTCACATTTTCAAGCTTATTGTGGCTGGCCAGTTCACCTGAAGCGATACGCCATTATCTGTCGACATAAAGACTTTCACATTACTCCTGCCGGTAGCTTCTCGAGTTTGCCGATGTATTTCGCCTGTTGACGAGGCATATGGCTACCTTAAGAGAGTCATAGTTTCTCCTGTCGGTTGCACCCCGTTTTACCACAGTCACATTTTCAGCTTCCTTTAGCCAGTTCTCCTGAAGCGATACGCCATTATCTGTCAACATAAAGACTTCCACAGTATTCCTGCGGGAGCTTCTCGAGTTTGCTGATGTATTTCGCCTGTTGACGAGGCATTTGGCTACCTTGAGAGAGGCATAGTTACTCCTGTCGGTTGCTCCCCGTTTTACAACAGTCACATCTACAAGCTTACACTGGCCAGTTCACCTGAATCGATACGCCATTAACTGTCGACATAAAGACATTCACAGTACGCCTGCCCTGAACTTCTCGAGTTTGGCGATGTATCTCGGCTGTTGACGAGGCATTTGGCTACCTTAAGAGAGTCGTAGTTACTCTGTCAGTTTCTCCCCGTTTTACAACAGTCACAACTACGAGCTTACTCTGGCCAGTTCACCACAAGCGATACGTTATTATTTGTCGACATTATGACATTCACAGTACTCCTGCTAAGAGCTCCTCCAGTTTGCAAATGTATCTCAACTGTTGACGAGGCATTTGGGTCCCCTTTATTGAGTCATAGTTACTCTGTCGGTTGCTGCCCGTTTTACAACAGTCACATCTGCTAGCTTACTTTGGCCAGTTCACATGGATCGATACGCCATTAACTGTCGACATAAAGACATTCACAGTACGCCAGCCGGGAACTTCTCGAGTTTGCCGATGTATTTCGCCTGTTGACGAGGCATTTGGCTACCTTAAGAGAGTCATAGTTACTCGTGCCAGTGTCTCACCGTTACTCCTGCCAATTGTTCCCCGTTTTCCACAATGACATTTTCAAGCTTACTCTGGAAAGTTCACCTGAGGCGATACGCCATTATCTGTCAACATAATGACTTTCACAGTACTCCTCCCGGGAGCTCCTCGAGTTTGCCGATTTATTGCGCCTGTTGACGAGGTATTTGGCTACCTCAAGAGAGTCATATTTACTCCTGTCGGTTGCTCCCCGTTTTACAACAGTCACATCTAGAAGCTTACTCTGGCCAGTTCACCTGAATCGATACGCCATTAACTGTCGACATAAAGACTTTCACAGTACTCCTGCCGGGAGCTTCTCGAATTTGCCGATGTATTTCGCCTGTTGACGGGGCATTTGGCTACCTTAAGAGATTCATAGTTACTCGTGCCAGTGTCTCACCGTTACTCCTGCTAATTGTTCCCGGTTTTCCACAATGACATTTTCAAGCTTACTCTGGCTAGTTCACCTGAGGCGATACGCCATTATCTGTCAACATAATGACTTTCACAGTACTCCTCCCGGGAGCTCCTCGAGTTTGCCTATGTATTTCGCCTGTTGACGAGGCATATGGCTACCTTAAGAGAGTCATAGTTTCTCCTGTCGGTTGCACCCCGTTTTACCACAGTCACATTTTCAGCTTCCTTTAGCCAGTTCTCCTGAAGCGATACGCCATTATCTGTCAACATAAAGACTTCCACAGTATTCCCGCCGGGAGCTTCTCGTGTTTGCTGATGTATTTCGCCTGTTGACGAGGCATTTGGCTACCTTGAGAGAGGCATAGTTACTCCTGTCGGTCGCTCCCCCGTTTTACAACAGTCACATCTACAAGCTTACACTGGCCAGTTCACCTGAATCGATACGCCATTAACTGTCGACATAAAGACATTCACAGTACGCCTGCCCTGAACTTCTCGAGTTTGGCGATGTATCTCGGTTGTTGACGAGGCATTTGGCTACCTTAAGAGAGTCGTAGTTACTCCTGTCAGTTTCTCCCCGTTTTACAACAGTCACAACTACGAGCTTACTCTGACCAGTTCACCACAAGCGATACGTTATCATTTGTCGACATTATGACATTCACAGTACTCCTGCTAAGAGCTCCTCCAGTTTGCAAATGTATCTCAACTGTTGACGAGGCATTTGGGTCCCTTTATTGAGTCATAGTTACTCCTGTCGGTTGCTGGCCGTTTTACAACAGTCACATCTGCTAGCTTACTTTGGCCAGTTCACATGGATCGATACGCCATTAACTGTCGACATAAAGACATTCACAGTACGCCAGCCGGGAACTTCTCGAGTTTGCCGATGTATTTCGCCTGTTGGACGAGGCATTTGGCTTCCTTAAGAGAGTCATAGTTACTCGTGCCAGTGTCTCACCGTTACTCCTGCCAATTGTTCCATGTTTTCCACAATGACATTTTCAAGCTTACTCTGGAAAGTTCACCTGAAGCTTTACGCCATTATCTGTCGACATAAAGACTTTCACGGTACTCCTGCCGGGAGCTTGTCGAGTTTGCCGATGTGTTTCGCCTGTTGGCGAGGCATTTGGGTAACGTAAGAGAGTCACAGTTACGCCAGTCATTTGTTCCCCGTTTTACCACAGTCACATTTTCAAGCTTCCTCTAGCAGCTCACCTGAAGCGATACGCAATTATCTGTCAATATATAGACTTTCACAGTACTCCTGCCGGTAGCGTCTCGAGTTTGCCCATTTTTTTCGCCTGTTGAGGGCCATTTGGCTACCTTAAGAGAGTCATAGTTACTCCAGTCAGTTGCTCCAAGTTTTGCCACAGTCACATTTTCAAGCTTATTGTGGCTGGCCAGTTCACCTGAAGCGATACGCCATTATCTGTCGACATAAAGACTTTCACATTACTCCTGCCGGTAGCTTCTCGAGTTTGCCGATGTATTTCGCCTGTTGACGAGGCATATGGCTACCTTAAGAGAGTCATAGTTTCTCCTGTCGGTTGCACCCCGTTTTACCACAGTCACATTTTCAGCTTCCTTTAGCCAGTTCTCCTGAAGCGATACGCCATTATCTGTCAACATAAAGACTTCCACAGTATTCCTGCCGGGAGCTTCTCGAGTTTGCTGATGTATTTCGCCTGTTGACGAGGCATTTGGCTACCTTGAGAGAGGCATAGTTACTCCTGTCGGTTGCTCCCCGTTTTACAACAGTCACATCTACAAGCTTACACTGGCCAGTTCACCTGAATCGATACGCCATTAACTGTCGACATAAAGACATTCACAGTACGCCTGCCCTGAACTTCTCGAGTTTGGCGATGTATCTCGGCTGTTGACGAGGCATTTGGCTACCTTAAGAGAGTCGTAGTTACTCCTGTCAGTTTCTCCCCGTTTTACAACAGTCACAACTACGAGCTTACTCTGGCCAGTTCACCACAAGCGATACGTTATTATTTGTCGACATTATGACATTCACAGTACTCCTGCTAAGAGCTCCTCCAGTTTGCAAATGTATCTCAACTGTTGACGAGGCATTTGGGTCCCTTTATTGAGTCATAGTTACTCCTGTCGGTTGCTGCCCGTTTTACAACAGTCACATCTGCTAGCTTACTTTGGCCAGTTCACATGGATCGATACGCCATTAACTGTCGACATAAAGACATTCACAGTACGCCAGCCGGGAACTTCTCGAGTTTGCCGATGTATTTCGCCTGTTGACGAGGCATTTGGCTACCTTAAGAGAGTCATAGTTACTCGTGCCAGTGTCTCACCGTTACTCCTGCCAATTGTTCCCCGTTTTCCACAATGACATTTTCAAGCTTACTCTGGAAAGTTCACCTGAGGCGATACGCCATTATCTGTCAACATAATGACTTTCACAGTACTCCTCCCGGGAGCTCCTCGAGTTTGCCGATTTATTGCGCCTGTTGACGAGGTATTTGGCTACCTCAAGAGAGTCATATTTACTCCTGTCGGTTGCTCCCCGTTTTACAACAGTCACATCTAGAAGCTTACTCTGGCCAGTTCACCTGAATCGATACGCCATTAACTGTCGACATAAAGACTTTCACAGTACTCCTGCCGGGAGCTTCTCGAATTTGCTGATGTATTTCGCCTGTTGACGGGGCATTTGGCTACCTTAAGAGATTCATAGTTACTCGTGCCAGTGTCTCACCGTTACTCCTGCTAATTGTTCCCGGTTTTCCACAATGACATTTTCAAGCTTACTCTGGCTAGTTCACCTGAGGCGATACGCCATTATCTGTCAACATAATGACTTTCACAGTACTCCTCCCGGGAGCTCCTCGAGTTTGCCTATGTATTTCGCCTGTTGACGAGGCATATGGCTACCTTAAGAGAGTCATAGTTTCTCCTGTCGGTTGCACCCCGTTTTACCACAGTCACATTTTCAGCTTCCTTTAGCCAGTTCTCCTGAAGCGATACGCCATTATCTGTCAACATAAAGACTTCCACAGTATTCCCGCCGGGAGCTTCTCGTGTTTGCTGATGTATTTCGCCTGTTGACGAGGCATTTGGCTACCTTGAGAGAGGCATAGTTACTCCTGTCGGTCGCTCCCCGTTTTACAACAGTCACATCTACAAGCTTACACTGGCCAGTTCACCTGAATCGATACGCCATTAACTGTCGACATAAAGACATTCACAGTACGCCTGCCCTGAACTTCTCGAGTTTGGCGATGTATCTCGGTTGTTGACGAGGCATTTGGCTACCTTAAGAGAGTCGTAGTTACTCCTGTCAGTTTCTCCCCGTTTTACAACAGTCACAACTACGAGCTTACTCTGACCAGTTCACCACAAGCGATACGTTATCATTTGTCGACATTATGACATTCACAGTACTCCTGCTAAGAGCTCCTCCAGTTTGCAAATGTATCTCAACTGTTGACGAGGCATTTGGGTCCCTTTATTGAGTCATAGTTACTCCTGTCGGTTGCTGGCCGTTTTACAACAGTCACATCTGCTAGCTTACTTTGGCCAGTTCACATGGATCGATACGCCATTAACTGTCGACATAAAGACATTCACAGTACGCCAGCCGGGAACTTCTCGAGTTTGCCGATGTATTTCGCCTGTTGACGAGGCATTTGGCTTCCTTAAGAGAGTCATAGTTACTCGTGCCAGTGTCTCACCGTTACTCCTGCCAATTGTTCCATGTTTTCCACAATGACATTTTCAAGCTTACTCTGGAAAGTTCACCTGAAGCTTTACGCCATTATCTGTCGACATAAAGACTTTCACGGTACTCCTGCCGGGAGCTTGTCGAGTTTGCCGATGTGTTTCGCCTGTTGGCGAGGCATTTGGGTAACGTAAGAGAGTCACAGTTACGCCAGTCATTTGTTCCCCGTTTTACCACAGTCACATTTTCAAGCTTCCTCTAGCAGCTCACCTGAAGCGATACGCAATTATCTGTCAATATATAGACTTTCACAGTACTCCTGCCGGTAGCGTCTCGAGTTTGCCCATTTTTTTCGCCTGTTGAGGGCCATTTGGCTACCTTAAGAGAGTCATAGTTACTCCAGTCAGTTGCTCCAAGTTTTGCCACAGTCACATTTTCAAGCTTATTGTGGCTGGCCAGTTCACCTGAAGCGATACGCCATTATCTGTCGACATAAAGACTTTCACATTACTCCTGCCGGTAGCTTCTCGAGTTTGCCGATGTATTTCGCCTGTTGACGAGGCATATGGCTACCTTAAGAGAGTCATAGTTTCTCCTGTCGGTTGCACCCCGTTTTACCACAGTCACATTTTCAGCTTCCTTTAGCCAGTTCTCCTGAAGCGATACGCCATTATCTGTCAACATAAAGACTTCCACAGTATTCCTGCCGGGAGCTTCTCGAGTTTGCTGATGTATTTCGCCTGTTGACGAGGCATTTGGCTACCTTGAGAGAGGCATAGTTACTCCTGTCGGTTGCTCCCCGTTTTACAACAGTCACATCTACAAGCTTACACTGGCCAGTTCACCTGAATCGATACGCCATTAACTGTCGACATAAAGACATTCACAGTACGCCTGCCCTGAACTTCTCGAGTTTGGCGATGTATCTCGGCTGTTGACGAGGCATTTGGCTACCTTAAGAGAGTCGTAGTTACTCCTGTCAGTTTCTCCCCGTTTTACAACAGTCACAACTACGAGCTTACTCTGGCCAGTTCACCACAAGCGATACGTTATTATTTGTCGACATTATGACATTCACAGTACTCCTGCTAAGAGCTCCTCCAGTTTGCAAATGTATCTCAACTGTTGACGAATCATTTGGGTCCCTTTATTGAGTCATAGTTACTCCTGTCGGTTGCTGCCCGTTTTACAACAGTCACATCTGCTAGCTTACTTTGGCCAGTTCACATGGATCGATACGCCATTAACTGTCGACATAAAGACATTCACAGTACGCCAGCCGGGAACTTCTCGAGTTTGCCGATGTATTTCGCCTGTTGACGAGGCATTTGGCTACCTTAAGAGAGTCATAGTTACTCGTGCCAGTGTCTCACCGTTACTCCTGCCAATTGTTCCCCGTTTTCCACAATGACATTTTCAAGCTTACTCTGGAAAGTTCACCTGAGGCGATACGCCATTATCTGTCAACATAATGACTTTCACAGTACTCCTCCCGGGAGCTCCTCGAGTTTGCCGATTTATTGCGCCTGTTGACGAGGTATTTGGCTACCTCAAGAGAGTCATATTTACTCCTGTCGGTTGCTCCCCGTTTTACAACAGTCACATCTAGAAGCTTACTCTGGCCAGTTCACCTGAATCGATACGCCATTAACTGTCGACATAAAGACTTTCACAGTACTCCTGCCGGGAGCTTCTCGAATTTGCCGATGTATTTCGCCTGTTGACGGGGCATTTGGCTACCTTAAGAGATTCATAGTTACTCGTGCCAGTGTCTCACCGTTACTCCTGCTAATTGTTCCCGGTTTTCCACAATGACATTTTCAAGCTTACTCTGGCTAGTTCACCTGAGGCGATACGCCATTATCTGTCAACATAATGACTTTCACAGTACTCCTCCCGGGAGCTCCTCGAGTTTGCCTATGTATTTCGCCTGTTGACGAGGCATATGGCTACCTTAAGAGAGTCATAGTTTCTCCTGTCGGTTGCACCCCGTTTTACCACAGTCACATTTTCAGCTTCCTTTAGCCAGTTCTCCTGAAGCGATACGCCATTATCTGTCAACATAAAGACTTCCACAGTATTCCCGCCGGGAGCTTCTCGTGTTTGCTGATGTATTTCGCCTGTTGACGAGGCATTTGGCTACCTTGAGAGAGGCATAGTTACTCCTGTCGGTCGCTCCCCGTTTTACAACAGTCACATCTACAAGCTTACACTGGCCAGTTCACCTGAATCGATACGCCATTAACTGTCGACATAAAGACATTCACAGTACGCCTGCCCTGAACTTCTCGAGTTTGGCGATGTATCTCGGTTGTTGACGAGGCATTTGGCTACCTTAAGAGAGTCGTAGTTACTCCTGTCAGTTTCTCCCCGTTTTACAACAGTCACAACTACGAGCTTACTCTGACCAGTTCACCACAAGCGATACGTTATCATTTGTCGACATTATGACATTCACAGTACTCCTGCTAAGAGCTCCTCCAGTTTGCAAATGTATCTCAACTGTTGACGAGGCATTTGGGTCCCTTTATTGAGTCATAGTTACTCCTGTCGGTTGCTGGCCGTTTTACAACAGTCACATCTGCTAGCTTACTTTGGCCAGTTCACATGGATCGATACGCCATTAACTGTCGACATAAAGACATTCACAGTACGCCAGCCGGGAACTTCTCGAGTTTGCCGATGTATTTCGCCTGTTGACGAGGCATTTGGCTTCCTTAAGAGAGTCATAGTTACTCGTGCCAGTGTCTCACCGTTACTCCTGCCAATTGTTCCATGTTTTCCACAATGACATTTTCAAGCTTACTCTGGAAAGTTCACCTGAAGCTTTACGCCATTATCTGTCGACATAAAGACTTTCACGGTACTCCTGCCGGGAGCTTGTCGAGTTTGCCGATGTGTTTCGCCTGTTGGCGAGGCATTTGGGTAACGTAAGAGAGTCACAGTTACGCCAGTCATTTGTTCCCCGTTTTACCACAGTCACATTTTCAAGCTTCCTCTAGCAGCTCACCTGAAGCGATACGCAATTATCTGTCAATATATAGACTTTCACAGTACTCCTGCCGGTAGCGTCTCGAGTTTGCCCATTTTTTTCGCCTGTTGAGGGCCATTTGGCTACCTTAAGAGAGTCATAGTTACTCCAGTCAGTTGCTCCAAGTTTTGCCACAGTCACATTTTCAAGCTTATTGTGGCTGGCCAGTTCACCTGAAGCGATACGCCATTATCTGTCGACATAAAGACTTTCACATTACTCCTGCCGGTAGCTTCTCGAGTTTGCCGATGTATTTCGCCTGTTGACGAGGCATATGGCTACCTTAAGAGAGTCATAGTTTCTCCTGTCGGTTGCACCCCGTTTTACCACAGTCACATTTTCAGCTTCCTTTAGCCAGTTCTCCTGAAGCGATACGCGTTTATCTGTCAACATAAAGACATTCACAGTACGCCTGCCCTGAACTTCTCGAGTTTGGCGATGTATCTCGGCTGTTGACGAGGCATTTGGCTACCTTAAGAGAGTCGTAGTTACTCCTGTCAGTTTCTCCCCGTTTTACAACAGTCACAACTACGAGCTTACTCTGGCCAGTTCACCACAAGCGATACGTTATTATTTGTCGACATTATGACATTCACAGTACTCCTGCTAAGAGCTCCTCCAGTTTGCAAATGTATCTCAACTGTTGACAAATCATTTGGGTCCCTTTATTGAGTCATAGTTACTCCTGTCGGTTGCTGCCCGTTTTACAACAGTCACATCTGCTAGCTTACTTTGGCCAGTTCACATGGATCGATACGCCATTAACTGTCGACATAAAGACATTCACAGTACGCCAGCCGGGAACTTCTCGAGTTTGCCGATGTATTTCGCCTGTTGACGAGGCATTTGGCTACCTTAAGAGAGTCATAGTTACTCGTGCCAGTGTCTCACCGTTACTCCTGCCAATTGTTCCCCGTTTTCCACAATGACATTTTCAAGCTTACTCTGGAAAGTTCACCTGAGGCGATACGCCATTATCTGTCAACATAATGACTTTCACAGTACTCCTCCCGGGAGCTCCTCGAGTTTGCCGATTTATTGCGCCTGTTGACGAGGTATTTGGCTACCTCAAGAGAGTCATATTTACTCCTGTCGGTTGCTCCCCGTTTTACAACAGTCACATCTAGAAGCTTACTCTGGCCAGTTCACCTGAATCGATACGCCATTAACTGTCGACATAAAGACTTTCACAGTACTCCTGCCGGGAGCTTCTCGAATTTGCCGATGTATTTCGCCTGTTGACGGGGCATTTGGCTACCTTAAGAGATTCATAGTTACTCGTGCCAGTGTCTCACCGTTACTCCTGCTAATTGTTCCCGGTTTTCCACAATGACATTTTCAAGCTTACTCTGGCTAGTTCACCTGAGGCGATACGCCATTATCTGTCAACATAATGACTTTCACAGTACTCCTCCCGGGAGCTCCTCGAGTTTGCCTATGTATTTCGCCTGTTGACGAGGCATATGGCTACCTTAAGAGAGTCATAGTTTCTCCTGTCGGTTGCACCCCGTTTTACCACAGTCACATTTTCAGCTTCCTTTAGCCAGTTCTCCTGAAGCGATACGCCATTATCTGTCAACATAAAGACTTCCACAGTATTCCCGCCGGGAGCTTCTCGTGTTTGCTGATGTATTTCGCCTGTTGACGAGGCATTTGGCTACCTTGAGAGAGGCATAGTTACTCCTGTCGGTCGCTCCCCGTTTTACAACAGTCACATCTACAAGCTTACACTGGCCAGTTCACCTGAATCGATACGCCATTAACTGTCGACATAAAGACATTCACAGTACGCCTGCCCTGAACTTCTCGAGTTTGGCGATGTATCTCGGTTGTTGACGAGGCATTTGGCTACCTTAAGAGAGTCGTAGTTACTCCTGTCAGTTTCTCCCCGTTTTACAACAGTCACAACTACGAGCTTACTCTGACCAGTTCACCACAAGCGATACGTTATCATTTGTCGACATTATGACATTCACAGTACTCCTGCTAAGAGCTCCTCCAGTTTGCAAATGTATCTCAACTGTTGACGAGGCATTTGGGTCCCTTTATTGAGTCATAGTTACTCCTGTCGGTTGCTGGCCGTTTTACAACAGTCACATCTGCTAGCTTACTTTGGCCAGTTCACATGGATCGATACGCCATTAACTGTCGACATAAAGACATTCACAGTACGCCAGCCGGGAACTTCTCGAGTTTGCCGATGTATTTCGCCTGTTGACGAGGCATTTGGCTTCCTTAAGAGAGTCATAGTTACTCGTGCCAGTGTCTCACCGTTACTCCTGCCAATTGTTCCATGTTTTCCACAATGACATTTTCAAGCTTACTTTGGAAAGTTCACCTGAAGCTTTACGCCATTATCTGTCGACATAAAGACTTTCACGGTACTCCTGCCGGGAGCTTGTCGAGTTTGCCGATGTGTTTCGCCTGTTGGCGAGGCATTTGGGTAACGTAAGAGAGTCACAGTTACGCCAGTCATTTGTTCCCCGTTTTACCACAGTCACATTTTCAAGCTTCCTCTAGCAGCTCACCTGAAGCGATACGCAATTATCTGTCAATATATAGACTTTCACAGTACTCCTGCCGGTAGCGTCTCGAGTTTGCCCATTTTTTTCGCCTGTTGAGGGCCATTTGGCTACCTTAAGAGAGTCATAGTTACTCCAGTCAGTTGCTCCAAGTTTTGCCACAGTCACATTTTCAAGCTTATTGTGGCTGGCCAGTTCACCTGAAGCGATACGCCATTATCTGTCGACATAAAGACTTTCACATTACTCCTGCCGGTAGCTTCTCGAGTTTGCCGATGTATTTCGCCTGTTGACGAGGCATATGGCTACCTTAAGAGAGTCATAGTTTCTCCTGTCGGTTGCACCCCGTTTTACCACAGTCACATTTTCAGCTTCCTTTAGCCAGTTCTCCTGAAGCGATACGCGTTTATCTGTCAACATAAAGACATTCACAGTACGCCTGCCCTGAACTTCTCGAGTTTGGCGATGTATCTCGGCTGTTGACGAGGCATTTGGCTACCTTAAGAGAGTCGTAGTTACTCCTGTCAGTTTCTCCCCGTTTTACAACAGTCACAACTACGAGCTTACTCTGGCCAGTTCACCACAAGCGATACGTTATTATTTGTCGACATTATGACATTCACAGTACTCCTGCTAAGAGCTCCTCCAGTTTGCAAATGTATCTCAACTGTTGACAAATCATTTGGGTCCCTTTATTGAGTCATAGTTACTCCTGTCGGTTGCTGCCCGTTTTACAACAGTCACATCTGCTAGCTTACTTTGGCCAGTTCACATGGATCGATACGCCATTAACTGTCGACATAAAGACATTCACAGTACGCCAGCCGGGAACTTCTCGAGTTTGCCGATGTATTTCGCCTGTTGACGAGGCATTTGGCTACCTTAAGAGAGTCATAGTTACTCGTGCCAGTGTCTCACCGTTACTCCTGCCAATTGTTCCCCGTTTTCCACAATGACATTTTCAAGCTTACTCTGGAAAGTTCACCTGAGGCGATACGCCATTATCTGTCAACATAATGACTTTCACAGTACTCCTCCCGGGAGCTCCTCGAGTTTGCCGATTTATTGCGCCTGTTGACGAGGTATTTGGCTACCTCAAGAGAGTCATATTTACTCCTGTCGGTTGCTCCCCGTTTTACAACAGTCACATCTAGAAGCTTACTCTGGCCAGTTCACCTGAATCGATACGCCATTAACTGTCGACATAAAGACTTTCACAGTACTCCTGCCGGGAGCTTCTCGAATTTGCCGATGTATTTCGCCTGTTGACGGGGCATTTGGCTACCTTAAGAGATTCATAGTTACTCGTGCCAGTGTCTCACCGTTACTCCTGCTAATTGTTCCCGGTTTTCCACAATGACATTTTCAAGCTTACTCTGGCTAGTTCACCTGAGGCGATACGCCATTATCTGTCAACATAATGACTTTCACAGTACTCCTCCCGGGAGCTCCTCGAGTTTGCCTATGTATTTCGCCTGTTGACGAGGCATATGGCTACCTTAAGAGAGTCATAGTTTCTCCTGTCGGTTGCACCCCGTTTTACCACAGTCACATTTTCAGCTTCCTTTAGCCAGTTCTCCTGAAGCGATACGCCATTATCTGTCAACATAAAGACTTCCACAGTATTCCCGCCGGGAGCTTCTCGTGTTTGCTGATGTATTTCGCCTGTTGACGAGGCATTTGGCTACCTTGAGAGAGGCATAGTTACTCCTGTCGGTCGCTCCCCGTTTTACAACAGTCACATCTACAAGCTTACACTGGCCAGTTCACCTGAATCGATACGCCATTAACTGTCGACATAAAGACATTCACAGTACGCCTGCCCTGAACTTCTCGAGTTTGGCGATGTATCTCGGTTGTTGACGAGGCATTTGGCTACCTTAAGAGAGTCGTAGTTACTCCTGTCAGTTTCTCCCCGTTTTACAACAGTCACAACTACGAGCTTACTCTGACCAGTTCACCACAAGCGATACGTTATCATTTGTCGACATTATGACATTCACAGTACTCCTGCTAAGAGCTCCTCCAGTTTGCAAATGTATCTCAACTGTTGACGAGGCATTTGGGTCCCTTTATTGAGTCATAGTTACTCCTGTCGGTTGCTGGCCGTTTTACAACAGTCACATCTGCTAGCTTACTTTGGCCAGTTCACATGGATCGATACGCCATTAACTGTCGACATAAAGACATTCACAGTACGCCAGCCGGGAACTTCTCGAGTTTGCCGATGTATTTCGCCTGTTGACGAGGCATTTGGCTTCCTTAAGAGAGTCATAGTTACTCGTGCCAGTGTCTCACCGTTACTCCTGCCAATTGTTCCATGTTTTCCACAATGACATTTTCAAGCTTACTTTGGAAAGTTCACCTGAAGCTTTACGCCATTATCTGTCGACATAAAGACTTTCACGGTACTCCTGCCGGGAGCTTGTCGAGTTTGCCGATGTGTTTCGCCTGTTGGCGAGGCATTTGGGTAACGTAAGAGAGTCACAGTTACGCCAGTCATTTGTTCCCCGTTTTACCACAGTCACATTTTCAAGCTTCCTCTAGCAGCTCACCTGAAGCGATACGCAATTATCTGTCAATATATAGACTTTCACAGTACTCCTGCCGGTAGCGTCTCGAGTTTGCCCATTTTTTTCGCCTGTTGAGGGCCATTTGGCTACCTTAAGAGAGTCATAGTTACTCCAGTCAGTTGCTCCAAGTTTTGCCACAGTCACATTTTCAAGCTTATTGTGGCTGGCCAGTTCACCTGAAGCGATACGCCATTATCTGTCGACATAAAGACTTTCACATTACTCCTGCCGGTAGCTTCTCGAGTTTGCCGATGTATTTCGCCTGTTGACGAGGCATATGGCTACCTTAAGAGAGTCATAGTTTCTCCTGTCGGTTGCACCCCGTTTTACCACAGTCACATTTTCAGCTTCCTTTAGCCAGTTCTCCTGAAGCGATACGCCATTATCTGTCAACATAAAGACTTCCACAGTATTCCTGCCGGGAGCTTCTCGAGTTTGCTGATGTATTTCGCCTGTTGACGAGGCATTTGGCTACCTTGAGAGAGGCATAGTTACTCCTGTCGGTCGCTCCCCGTTTTACAACAGTCACATCTACAAGCTTACACTGGCCAGTTCACCTGAATCGATACGCCATTAACTGTCGACATAAAGACATTCACAGTACGCCTGCCCTGAACTTCTCGAGTTTGGCGATGTATCTCGGTTGTTGACGAGGCATTTGGCTACCTTAAGAGAGTCGTAGTTACTCCTGTCAGTTTCTCCCCGTTTTACAACAGTCACAACTACGAGCTTACTCTGACCAGTTCACCACAAGCGATACGTTATCATTTGTCGACATTATGACATTCACAGTACTCCTGCTAAGAGCTCCTCCAGTTTGCAAATGTATCTCAACTGTTGACGAGGCATTTGGGTCCCTTTATTGAGTCATAGTTACTCCTGTCGGTTGCTGGCCGTTTTACAACAGTCACATCTGCTAGCTTACTTTGGCCAGTTCACATGGATCGATACGCCATTAACTGTCGACATAAAGACATTCACAGTACGCCAGCCGGGAACTTCTCGAGTTTGCCGATGTATTTCGCCTGTTGACGAGGCATTTGGCTTCCTTAAGAGAGTCATAGTTACTCGTGCCAGTGTCTCACCGTTACTCCTGCCAATTGTTCCATGTTTTCCACAATGACATTTTCAAGCTTACTTTGGAAAGTTCACCTGAAGCTTTACGCCATTATCTGTCGACATAAAGACTTTCACGGTACTCCTGCCGGGAGCTTGTCGAGTTTGCCGATGTGTTTCGCCTGTTGGCGAGGCATTTGGGTAACGTAAGAGAGTCACAGTTACGCCAGTCATTTGTTCCCCGTTTTACCACAGTCACATTTTCAAGCTTCCTCTAGCAGCTCACCTGAAGCGATACGCAATTATCTGTCAATATATAGACTTTCACAGTACTCCTGCCGGTAGCGTCTCGAGTTTGCCCATTTTTTTCGCCTGTTGAGGGCCATTTGGCTACCTTAAGAGAGTCATAGTTACTCCAGTCAGTTGCTCCAAGTTTTGCCACAGTCACATTTTCAAGCTTATTGTGGCTGGCCAGTTCACCTGAAGCGATACGCCATTATCTGTCGACATAAAGACTTTCACATTACTCCTGCCGGTAGCTTCTCGAGTTTGCCGATGTATTTCGCCTGTTGACGAGGCATATGGCTACCTTAAGAGAGTCATAGTTTCTCCTGTCGGTTGCACCCCGTTTTACCACAGTCACATTTTCAGCTTCCTTTAGCCAGTTCTCCTGAAGCGATACGCCATTATCTGTCAACATAAAGACTTCCACAGTATTCCTGCCGGGAGCTTCTCGAGTTTGCTGATGTATTTCGCCTGTTGACGAGGCATTTGGCTACCTTGAGAGAGGCATAGTTACTCCTGTCGGTTGCTCCCCGTTTTACAACAGTCACATCTACAAGCTTACACTGGCCAGTTCACCTGAATCGATACGCCATTAACTGTCGACATAAAGACATTCACAGTACGCCTGCCCTGAACTTCTCGAGTTTGGCGATGTATCTCGGCTGTTGACGAGGCATTTGGCTACCTTAAGAGAGTCGTAGTTACTCCTGTCAGTTTCTCCCCGTTTTACAACAGTCACAACTACGAGCTTACTCTGGCCAGTTCACCACAAGCGATACGTTATTATTTGTCGACATTATGACATTCACAGTACTCCTGCTAAGAGCTCCTCCAGTTTGCAAATGTATCTCAACTGTTGACGAATCATTTGGGTCCCTTTATTGAGTCATAGTTACTCCTGTCGGTTGCTGCCCGTTTTACAACAGTCACATCTGCTAGCTTACTTTGGCCAGTTCACATGGATCGATACGCCATTAACTGTCGACATAAAGACATTCACAGTACGCCAGCCGGGAACTTCTCGAGTTTGCCGATGTATTTCGCCTGTTGACGAGGCATTTGGCTACCTTAAGAGAGTCATAGTTACTCGTGCCAGTGTCTCACCGTTACTCCTGCCAATTGTTCCCCGTTTTCCACAATGACATTTTCAAGCTTACTCTGGAAAGTTCACCTGAGGCGATACGCCATTATCTGTCAACATAATGACTTTCACAGTACTCCTCCCGGGAGCTCCTCGAGTTTGCCGATTTATTGCGCCTGTTGACGAGGTATTTGGCTACCTCAAGAGAGTCATATTTACTCCTGTCGGTTGCTCCCCGTTTTACAACAGTCACATCTAGAAGCTTACTCTGGCCAGTTCACCTGAATCGATACGCCATTAACTGTCGACATAAAGACTTTCACAGTACTCCTGCCGGGAGCTTCTCGAATTTGCCGATGTATTTCGCCTGTTGACGGGGCATTTGGCTACCTTAAGAGATTCATAGTTACTCGTGCCAGTGTCTCACCGTTACTCCTGCTAATTGTTCCCGGTTTTCCACAATGACATTTTCAAGCTTACTCTGGCTAGTTCACCTGAGGCGATACGCCATTATCTGTCAACATAATGACTTTCACAGTACTCCTCCCGGGAGCTCCTCGAGTTTGCCTATGTATTTCGCCTGTTGACGAGGCATATGGCTACCTTAAGAGAGTCATAGTTTCTCCTGTCGGTTGCACCCCGTTTTACCACAGTCACATTTTCAGCTTCCTTTAGCCAGTTCTCCTGAAGCGATACGCCATTATCTGTCAACATAAAGACTTCCACAGTATTCCCGCCGGGAGCTTCTCGTGTTTGCTGATGTATTTCGCCTGTTGACGAGGCATTTGGCTACCTTGAGAGAGGCATAGTTACTCCTGTCGGTCGCTCCCCGTTTTACAACAGTCACATCTACAAGCTTACACTGGCCAGTTCACCTGAATCGATACGCCATTAACTGTCGACATAAAGACATTCACAGTACGCCTGCCCTGAACTTCTCGAGTTTGGCGATGTATCTCGGCTGTTGACGAGGCATTTGGCTACCTTAAGAGAGTCGTAGTTACTCCTGTCAGTTTCTCCCCGTTTTACAACAGTCACAACTACGAGCTTACTCTGGCCAGTTCACCACAACCGATACGTTATTATTTGTCGACATTATGACATTCACAGTACTCCTGCTAAGAGCTCCTCCAGTTTGCAAATGTATCTCAACTGTTGACGAATCATTTGGGTCCCTTTATTGAGTCATAGTTACTCCTGTCGGTTGCTGCCCGTTTTACAACAGTCACATCTGCTAGCTTACTTTGGCCAGTTCACATGGATCGATACGCCATTAACTGTCGACATAAAGACATTCACAGTACGCCAGCCGGGAACTTCTCGAGTTTGCCGATGTATTTCGCCTGTTGACGAGGCATTTGGCTACCTTAAGAGAGTCATAGTTACTCGTGCCAGTGTCTCACCGTTACTCCTGCCAATTGTTCCCCGTTTTCCACAATGACATTTTCAAGCTTACTCTGGAAAGTTCACCTGAGGCGATACGCCATTATCTGTCAACATAATGACTTTCACAGTACTCCTCCCGGGAGCTCCTCGAGTTTGCCGATTTATTGCGCCTGTTGACGAGGTATTTGGCTACCTCAAGAGAGTCATATTTACTCCTGTCGGTTGCTCCCCGTTTTACAACAGTCACATCTAGAAGCTTACTCTGGCCAGTTCACCTGAATCGATACGCCATTAACTGTCGACATAAAGACTTTCACAGTACCCCTCCGGGAGCTTCTCGAATTTGCCGATGTATTTCGCCTGTTGACGGGGCATTTGGCTACCTTAAGAGATTCATAGTTACTCGTGCCAGTGTCTCACCGTTACTCCTGCTAATTGTTCCCGGTTTTCCACAATGACATTTTCAAGCTTACTCTGGCTAGTTCACCTGAGGCGATACGCCATTATCTGTCAACATAATGACTTTCACAGTACTCCTCCCGGGAGCTCCTCGAGTTTGCCTATGTATTTCGCCTGTTGACGAGGCATATGGCTACCTTAAGAGAGTCATAGTTTCTCCTGTCGGTTGCACCCCGTTTTACCACAGTCACATTTTCAGCTTCCTTTAGCCAGTTCTCCTGAAGCGATACGCCATTATCTGTCAACATAAAGACTTCCACAGTATTCCCGCCGGGAGCTTCTCGTGTTTGCTGATGTATTTCGCCTGTTGACGAGGCATTTGGCTACCTTGAGAGAGGCATAGTTACTCCTGTCGGTCGCTCCCCGTTTTACAACAGTCACATCTACAAGCTTACACTGGCCAGTTCACCTGAATCGATACGCCATTAACTGTCGACATAAAGACATTCACAGTACGCCTGCCCTGAACTTCTCGAGTTTGGCGATGTATCTCGGTTGTTGACGAGGCATTTGGCTACCTTAAGAGAGTCGTAGTTACTCCTGTCAGTTTCTCCCCGTTTTACAACAGTCACAACTACGAGCTTACTCTGACCAGTTCACCACAAGCGATACGTTATCATTTGTCGACATTATGACATTCACAGTACTCCTGCTAAGAGCTCCTCCAGTTTGCAAATGTATCTCAACTGTTGACGAGGCATTTGGGTCCCTTTATTGAGTCATAGTTACTCCTGTCGGTTGCTGGCCGTTTTACAACAGTCACATCTGCTAGCTTACTTTGGCCAGTTCACATGGATCGATACGCCATTAACTGTCGACATAAAGACATTCACAGTACGCCAGCCGGGAACTTCTCGAGTTTGCCGATGTATTTCGCCTGTTGACGAGGCATTTGGCTTCCTTAAGAGAGTCATAGTTACTCGTGCCAGTGTCTCACCGTTACTCCTGCCAATTGTTCCATGTTTTCCACAATGACATTTTCAAGCTTACTCTGGAAAGTTCACCTGAAGCTTTACGCCATTATCTGTCGACATAAAGACTTTCACGGTACTCCTGCCGGGAGCTTGTCGAGTTTGCCGATGTGTTTCGCCTGTTGGCGAGGCATTTGGGTAACGTAAGAGAGTCACAGTTACGCCAGTCATTTGTTCCCCGTTTTACCACAGTCACATTTTCAAGCTTCCTCTAGCAGCTCACCTGAAGCGATACGCAATTATCTGTCAATATATAGACTTTCACAGTACTCCTGCCGGTAGCGTCTCGAGTTTGCCCATTTTTTTCGCCTGTTGAGGGCCATTTGGCTACCTTAAGAGAGTCATAGTTACTCCAGTCAGTTGCTCCAAGTTTTGCCACAGTCACATTTTCAAGCTTATTGTGGCTGGCCAGTTCACCTGAAGCGATACGCCATTATCTGTCGACATAAAGACTTTCACATTACTCCTGCCGGTAGCTTCTCGAGTTTGCCGATGTATTTCGCCTGTTGACGAGGCATATGGCTACCTTAAGAGAGTCATAGTTTCTCCTGTCGGTTGCACCCCGTTTTACCACAGTCACATTTTCAGCTTCCTTTAGCCAGTTCTCCTGAAGCGATACGCCATTATCTGTCAACATAAAGACATTCACAGTACGCCTGCCCTGAACTTCTCGAGTTTGGCGATGTATCTCGGCTGTTGACGAGGCATTTGGCTACCTTAAGAGAGTCGTAGTTACTCCTGTCAGTTTCTCCCCGTTTTACAACAGTCACAACTACGAGCTTACTCTGGCCAGTTCACCACAAGCGATACGTTATTATTTGTCGACATTATGACATTCACAGTACTCCTGCTAAGAGCTCCTCCAGTTTGCAAATGTATCTCAACTGTTGACGAGGCATTTGGGTCCCTTTATTGAGTCATAGTTACTCCTGTCGGTTGCTGCCCGTTTTACAACAGTCACATCTGCTAGCTTACTTTGGCCAGTTCACATGGATCGATACGCCATTAACTGTCGACATAAAGACATTCACAGTACGCCAGCCGGGAACTTCTCGAGTTTGCCGATGTATTTCGCCTGTTGACGAGGCATTTGGCTACCTTAAGAGAGTCATAGTTACTCGTGCCAGTGTCTCACCGTTACTCCTGCCAATTGTTCCCCGTTTTCCACAATGACATTTTCAAGCTTACTCTGGAAAGTTCACCTGAGGCGATACGCCATTATCTGTCAACATAATGACTTTCACAGTACTCCTCCCGGGAGCTCCTCGAGTTTGCCGATTTATTGCGCCTGTTGACGAGGTATTTGGCTACCTCAAGAGAGTCATATTTACTCCTGTCGGTTGCTCCCCGTTTTACAACAGTCACATCTAGAAGCTTACTCTGGCCAGTTCACCTGAATCGATACGCCATTAACTGTCGACATAAAGACTTTCACAGTACTCCTGCCGGGAGCTTCTCGAATTTGCCGATGTATTTCGCCTGTTGACGGGGCATTTGGCTACCTTAAGAGATTCATAGTTACTCGTGCCAGTGTCTCACCGTTACTCCTGCTAATTGTTCCCGGTTTTCCACAATGACATTTTCAAGCTTACTCTGGCTAGTTCACCTGAGGCGATACGCCATTATCTGTCAACATAATGACTTTCACAGTACTCCTCCCGGGAGCTCCTCGAGTTTGCCTATGTATTTCGCCTGTTGACGAGGCATATGGCTACCTTAAGAGAGTCATAGTTTCTCCTGTCGGTTGCACCCCGTTTTACCACAGTCACATTTTCAGCTTCCTTTAGCCAGTTCTCCTGAAGCGATACGCCATTATCTGTCAACATAAAGACTTCCACAGTATTCCCGCCGGGAGCTTCTCGTGTTTGCTGATGTATTTCGCCTGTTGACGAGGCATTTGGCTACCTTGAGAGAGGCATAGTTACTCCTGTCGGTCGCTCCCCGTTTTACAACAGTCACATCTACAAGCTTACACTGGCCAGTTCACCTGAATCGATACGCCATTAACTGTCGACATAAAGACATTCACAGTACGCCTGCCCTGAACTTCTCGAGTTTGGCGATGTATCTCGGTTGTTGACGAGGCATTTGGCTACCTTAAGAGAGTCGTAGTTACTCCTGTCAGTTTCTCCCCGTTTTACAACAGTCACAACTACGAGCTTACTCTGACCAGTTCACCACAAGCGATACGTTATCATTTGTCGACATTATGACATTCACAGTACTCCTGCTAAGAGCTCCTCCAGTTTGCAAATGTATCTCAACTGTTGACGAGGCATTTGGGTCCCTTTATTGAGTCATAGTTACTCCTGTCGGTTGCTGGCCGTTTTACAACAGTCACATCTGCTAGCTTACTTTGGCCAGTTCACATGGATCGATACGCCATTAACTGTCGACATAAAGACATTCACAGTACGCCAGCAGGGAACTTCTCGAGTTTGCCGATGTATTTCGCCTGTTGACGAGGCATTTGGCTTCCTTAAGAGAGTCATAGTTACTCGTGCCAGTGTCTCACCGTTACTCCTGCCAATTGTTCCATGTTTTCCACAATGACATTTTCAAGCTTACTCTGGAAAGTTCACCTGAAGCTTTACGCCATTATCTGTCGACATAAAGACTTTCACGGTACTCCTGCCGGGAGCTTGTCGAGTTTGCCGATGTGTTTCGCCTGTTGGCGAGGCATTTGGGTAACGTAAGAGAGTCACAGTTACGCCAGTCATTTGTTCCCCGTTTTACCACAGTCACATTTTCAAGCTTCCTCTAGCAGCTCACCTGAAGCGATACGCAATTATCTGTCAATATATAGACTTTCACAGTACTCCTGCCGGTAGCGTCTCGAGTTTGCCCATTTTTTTCGCCTGTTGAGGGCCATTTGGCTACCTTAAGAGAGTCATAGTTACTCCAGTCAGTTGCTCCAAGTTTTGCCACAGTCACATTTTCAAGCTTATTGTGGCTGGCCAGTTCACCTGAAGCGATACGCCATTATCTGTCGACATAAAGACTTTCACATTACTCCTGCCGGTAGCTTCTCGAGTTTGCCGATGTATTTCGCCTGTTGACGAGGCATATGGCTACCTTAAGAGAGTCATAGTTTCTCCTGTCGGTTGCACCCCGTTTTACCACAGTCACATTTTCAGCTTCCTTTAGCCAGTTCTCCTGAAGCGATACGCCATTATCTGTCAACATAAAGACATTCACAGTACGCCTGCCCTGAACTTCTCGAGTTTGGCGATGTATCTCGGCTGTTGACGAGGCATTTGGCTACCTTAAGAGAGTCGTAGTTACTCCTGTCAGTTTCTCCCCGTTTTACAACAGTCACAACTACGAGCTTACTCTGGCCAGTTCACCACAAGCGATACGTTATTATTTGTCGACATTATGACATTCACAGTACTCCTGCTAAGAGCTCCTCCAGTTTGCAAATGTATCTCAACTGTTGACGAGGCATTTGGGTCCCTTTATTGAGTCATAGTTACTCCTGTCGGTTGCTGCCCGTTTTACAACAGTAACATCTGCTAGCTTACTTTGGCCAGTTCACATGGATCGATACGCCATTAACTGTCGACATAAAGACATTCACAGTACGCCAGCCGGGAACTTCTCGAGTTTGCCGATGTATTTCGCCTGTTGACGAGGCATTTGGCTACCTTAAGAGAGTCATAGTTACTCGTGCCAGTGTCTCACCGTTACTCCTGCCAATTGTTCCCCGTTTTCCACAATGACATTTTCAAGCTTACTCTGGAAAGTTCACCTGAGGCGATACGCCATTATCTGTCAACATAATGACTTTCACAGTACTCCTCCCGGGAGCTCCTCGAGTTTGCCGATTTATTGCGCCTGTTGACGAGGTATTTGGCTACCTCAAGAGAGTCATATTTACTCCTGTCGGTTGCTCCCCGTTTTACAACAGTCACATCTAGAAGCTTACTCTGGCCAGTTCACCTGAATCGATACGCCATTAACTGTCGACATAAAGACTTTCACAGTACTCCTGCCGGGAGCTTCTCGAATTTGCCGATGTATTTCGCCTGTTGACGGGGCATTTGGCTACCTTAAGAGATTCATAGTTACTCGTGCCAGTGTCTCACCGTTACTCCTGCTAATTGTTCCCGGTTTTCCACAATGACATTTTCAAGCTTACTCTGGCTAGTTCACCTGAGGCGATACGCCATTATCTGTCAACATAATGACTTTCACAGTACTCCTCCCGGGAGCTCCTCGAGTTTGCCTATGTATTTCGCCTGTTGACGAGGCATATGGCTACCTTAAGAGAGTCATAGTTTCTCCTGTCGGTTGCACCCCGTTTTACCACAGTCACATTTTCAGCTTCCTTTAGCCAGTTCTCCTGAAGCGATACGCCATTATCTGTCAACATAAAGACTTCCACAGTATTCCCGCCGGGAGCTTCTCGTGTTTGCTGATGTATTTCGCCTGTTGACGAGGCATTTGGCTACCTTGAGAGAGGCATAGTTACTCCTGTCGGTCGCTCCCCGTTTTACAACAGTCACATCTACAAGCTTACACTGGCCAGTTCACCTGAATCGATACGCCATTAACTGTCGACATAAAGACATTCACAGTACGCCTGCCCTGAACTTCTCGAGTTTGGCGATGTATCTCGGTTGTTGACGAGACATTTGGCTACCTTAAGAGAGTCGTAGTTACTCCTGTCAGTTTCTCCCCGTTTTACAACAGTCACAACTACGAGCCTACTCTGACCAGTTCACCACAAGCGATACGTTATCATTTGTCGACATTATGACATTCACAGTACTCCTGCTAAGAGCTCCTCCAGTTTGCAAATGTATCTCAACTGTTGACGAGGCATTTGGGTCCCTTTATTGAGTCATAGTTACTCCTGTCGGTTGCTGGCCGTTTTACAACAGTCACATCTGCTAGCTTACTTTGGCCAGTTCACATGGATCGATACGCCATTAACTGTCGACATAAAGACATTCACAGTACGCCAGCCGGGAACTTCTCGAGTTTGCCGATGTATTTCGCCTGTTGACGAGGCATTTGGCTTCCTTAAGAGAGTCATAGTTACTCGTGCCAGTGTCTCACCGTTACTCCTGCCAATTGTTCCATGTTTTCCACAATGACATTTTCAAGCTTACTCTGGAAAGTTCACCTGAAGCTTTACGCCATTATCTGTCGACATAAAGACTTTCACGGTACTCCTGCCGGGAGCTTGTCGAGTTTGCCGATGTGTTTCGCCTGTTGGCGAGGCATTTGGGTAACGTAAGAGAGTCACAGTTACGCCAGTCATTTGTTCCCCGTTTTACCACAGTCACATTTTCAAGCTTCCTCTAGCAGCTCACCTGAAGCGATACGCAATTATCTGTCAATATATAGACTTTCACAGTACTCCTGCCGGTAGCGTCTCGAGTTTGCCCATTTTTTTCGCCTGTTGAGGGCCATTTGGCTACCTTAAGAGAGTCATAGTTACTCCAGTCAGTTGCTCCAAGTTTTGCCACAGTCACATTTTCAAGCTTATTGTGGCTGGCCAGTTCACCTGAAGCGATACGCCATTATCTGTCGACATAAAGACTTTCACATTACTCCTGCCGGTAGCTTCTCGAGTTTGCCGATGTATTTCGCCTGTTGACGAGGCATATGGCTACCTTAAGAGAGTCATAGTTTCTCCTGTCGGTTGCACCCCGTTTTACCACAGTCACATTTTCAGCTTCCTTTAGCCAGTTCTCCTGAAGCGATACGCCATTATCTGTCAACATAAAGACATTCACAGTACGCCTGCCCTGAACTTCTCGAGTTTGGCGATGTATCTCGGCTGTTGACGAGGCATTTGGCTACCTTAAGAGAGTCGTAGTTACTCCTGTCAGTTTCTCCCCGTTTTACAACAGTCACAACTACGAGCTTACTCTGGCCAGTTCACCACAAGCGATACGTTATTATTTGTCGACATTATGACATTCACAGTACTCCTGCTAAGAGCTCCTCCAGTTTGCAAATGTATCTCAACTGTTGACGAGGCATTTGGGTCCCTTTATTGAGTCATAGTTACTCCTGTCGGTTGCTGCCCGTTTTACAACAGTCACATCTGCTAGCTTACTTTGGCCAGTTCACATGGATCGATACGCCATTAACTGTCGACATAAAGACATTCACAGTACGCCAGCCGGGAACTTCTCGAGTTTGCCGATGTATTTCGCCTGTTGACGAGGCATTTGGCTACCTTAAGAGAGTCATAGTTACTCGTGCCAGTGTCTCACCGTTACTCCTGCCAATTGTTCCCCGTTTTCCACAATGACATTTTCAAGCTTACTCTGGAAAGTTCACCTGAGGCGATACGCCATTATCTGTCAACATAATGACTTTCACAGTACTCCTCCCGGGAGCTCCTCGAGTTTGCCGATTTATTGCGCCTGTTGACGAGGTATTTGGCTACCTCAAGAGAGTCATATTTACTCCTGTCGGTTGCTCCCCGTTTTACAACAGTCACATCTAGAAGCTTACTCTGGCCAGTTCACCTGAATCGATACGCCATTAACTGTCGACATAAAGACTTTCACAGTACTCCTGCCGGGAGCTTCTCGAATTTGCCGATGTATTTCGCCTGTTGACGGGGCATTTGGCTACCTTAAGAGATTCATAGTTACTCGTGCCAGTGTCTCACCGTTACTCCTGCTAATTGTTCCCGGTTTTCCACAATGACATTTTCAAGCTTACTCTGGCTAGTTCACCTGAGGCGATACGCCATTATCTGTCAACATAATGACTTTCACAGTACTCCTCCCGGGAGCTCCTCGAGTTTGCCTATGTATTTCGCCTGTTGACGAGGCATATGGCTACCTTAAGAGAGTCATAGTTTCTCCTGTCGGTTGCACCCCGTTTTACCACAGTCACATTTTCAGCTTCCTTTAGCCAGTTCTCCTGAAGCGATACGCCATTATCTGTCAACATAAAGACTTCCACAGTATTCCCGCCGGGAGCTTCTCGTGTTTGCTGATGTATTTCGCCTGTTGACGAGGCATTTGGCTACCTTGAGAGAGGCATAGTTACTCCTGTCGGTCGCTCCCCGTTTTACAACAGTCACATCTACAAGCTTACACTGGCCAGTTCACCTGAATCGATACGCCATTAACTGTCGACATAAAGACATTCACAGTACGCCTGCCCTGAACTTCTCGAGTTTGGCGATGTATCTCGGTTGTTGACGAGGCATTTGGCTACCTTAAGAGAGTCGTAGTTACTCCTGTCAGTTTCTCCCCGTTTTACAACAGTCACAACTACGAGCTTACTCTGACCAGTTCACCACAAGCGATACGTTATCATTTGTCGACATTATGACATTCACAGTACTCCTGCTAAGAGCTCCTCCAGTTTGCAAATGTATCTCAACTGTTGACGAGGCATTTGGGTCCCTTTATTGAGTCATAGTTACTCCTGTCGGTTGCTGGCCGTTTTACAACAGTCACATCTGCTAGCTTACTTTGGCCAGTTCACATGGATCGATACGCCATTAACTGTCGACATAAAGACATTCACAGTACGCCAGCAGGGAACTTCTCGAGTTTGCCGATGTATTTCGCCTGTTGACGAGGCATTTGGCTTCCTTAAGAGAGTCATAGTTACTCGTGCCAGTGTCTCACCGTTACTCCTGCCAATTGTTCCATGTTTTCCACAATGACATTTTCAAGCTTACTCTGGAAAGTTCACCTGAAGCTTTACGCCATTATCTGTCGACATAAAGACTTTCACGGTACTCCTGCCGGGAGCTTGTCGAGTTTGCCGATGTGTTTCGCCTGTTGGCGAGGCATTTGGGTAACGTAAGAGAGTCACAGTTACGCCAGTCATTTGTTCCCCGTTTTACCACAGTCACATTTTCAAGCTTCCTCTAGCAGCTCACCTGAAGCGATACGCAATTATCTGTCAATATATAGACTTTCACAGTACTCCTGCCGGTAGCGTCTCGAGTTTGCCCATTTTTTTCGCCTGTTGAGGGCCATTTGGCTACCTTAAGAGAGTCATAGTTACTCCAGTCAGTTGCTCCAAGTTTTGCCACAGTCACATTTTCAAGCTTATTGTGGCTGGCCAGTTCACCTGAAGCGATACGCCATTATCTGTCGACATAAAGACTTTCACATTACTCCTGCCGGTAGCTTCTCGAGTTTGCCGATGTATTTCGCCTGTTGACGAGGCATATGGCTACCTTAAGA
Organism: Schistocerca piceifrons; assembly: GCF_021461385.2. Lineage (NCBI taxonomy): Eukaryota > Metazoa > Arthropoda > Insecta > Orthoptera > Acrididae > Schistocerca > Schistocerca piceifrons. Next base: position 173,700 of record NW_025727693.1, on the reverse strand, counting down.
GAGTCATAGTTTCTCCTGTCGGTTGCACCCCGTTTTACCACAGTCACATTTTCAGCTTCCTTTAGCCAGTTCTCCTGAAGCGATACGCCATTATCTGTCAACATAAAGACATTCACAGTACGCCTGCCCTGAACTTCTCGAGTTTGGCGATGTATCTCGGCTGTTGACGAGGCATTTGGCTACCTTAAGAGAGTCGTAGTTACTCCTGTCAGTTTCTCCCCGTTTTACAACAGTCACAACTACGAGCTTACTCTGGCCAGTTCACCACAAGCGATACGTTATTATTTGTCGACATTATGACATTCACAGTACTCCTGCTAAGAGCTCCTCCAGTTTGCAAATGTATCTCAACTGTTGACGAGGCATTTGGGTCCCTTTATTGAGTCATAGTTACTCCTGTCGGTTGCTGCCCGTTTTACAACAGTCACATCTGCTAGCTTACTTTGGCCAGTTCACATGGATCGATACGCCATTAACTGTCGACATAAAGACATTCACAGTACGCCAGCCGGGAACTTCTCGAGTTTGCCGATGTATTTCGCCTGTTGACGAGGCATTTGGCTACCTTAAGAGAGTCATAGTTACTCGTGCCAGTGTCTCACCGTTACTCCTGCCAATTGTTCCCCGTTTTCCACAATGACATTTTCAAGCTTACTCTGGAAAGTTCACCTGAGGCGATACGCCATTATCTGTCAACATAATGACTTTCACAGTACTCCTCCCGGGAGCTCCTCGAGTTTGCCGATTTATTGCGCCTGTTGACGAGGTATTTGGCTACCTCAAGAGAGTCATATTTACTCCTGTCGGTTGCTCCCCGTTTTACAACAGTCACATCTAGAAGCTTACTCTGGCCAGTTCACCTGAATCGATACGCCATTAACTGTCGACATAAAGACTTTCACAGTACTCCTGCCGGGAGCTTCTCGAATTTGCCGATGTATTTCGCCTGTTGACGGGGCATTTGGCTACCTTAAGAGATTCATAGTTACTCGTGCCAGTGTCTCACCGTTACTCCTGCTAATTGTTCCCGGTTTTCCACAATGACATTTTCAAGCTTACTCTGGCTAGTTCACCTGAGGCGATACGCCATTATCTGTCAACATAATGACTTTCACAGTACTCCTCCCGGGAGCTCCTCGAGTTTGCCTATGTATTTCGCCTGTTGACGAGGCATATGGCTACCTTAAGAGAGTCATAGTTTCTCCTGTCGGTTGCACCCCGTTTTACCACAGTCACATTTTCAGCTTCCTTTAGCCAGTTCTCCTGAAGCGATACGCCATTATCTGTCAACATAAAGACTTCCACAGTATTCCCGCCGGGAGCTTCTCGTGTTTGCTGATGTATTTCGCCTGTTGACGAGGCATTTGGCTACCTTGAGAGAGGCATAGTTACTCCTGTCGGTCGCTCCCCGTTTTACAACAGTCACATCTACAAGCTTACACTGGCCAGTTCACCTGAATCGATACGCCATTAACTGTCGACATAAAGACATTCACAGTACGCCTGCCCTGAACTTCTCGAGTTTGGCGATGTATCTCGGTTGTTGACGAGGCATTTGGCTACCTTAAGAGAGTCGTAGTTACTCCTGTCAGTTTCTCCCCGTTTTACAACAGTCACAACTACGAGCTTACTCTGACCAGTTCACCACAAGCGATACGTTATCATTTGTCGACATTATGACATTCACAGTACTCCTGCTAAGAGCTCCTCCAGTTTGCAAATGTATCTCAACTGTTGACGAGGCATTTGGGTCCCTTTATTGAGTCATAGTTACTCCTGTCGGTTGCTGGCCGTTTTACAACAGTCACATCTGCTAGCTTACTTTGGCCAGTTCACATGGATCGATACGCCATTAACTGTCGACATAAAGACATTCACAGTACGCCAGCAGGGAACTTCTCGAGTTTGCCGATGTATTTCGCCTGTTGACGAGGCATTTGGCTTCCTTAAGAGAGTCATAGTTACTCGTGCCAGTGTCTCACCGTTACTCCTGCCAATTGTTCCATGTTTTCCACAATGACATTTTCAAGCTTACTCTGGAAAGTTCACCTGAAGCTTTACGCCATTATCTGTCGACATAAAGACTTTCACGGTACTCCTGCCGGGAGCTTGTCGAGTTTGCCGATGTGTTTCGCCTGTTGGCGAGGCATTTGGGTAACGTAAGAGAGTCACAGTTACGCCAGTCATTTGTTCCCCGTTTTACCACAGTCACATTTTCAAGCTTCCTCTAGCAGCTCACCTGAAGCGATACGCAATTATCTGTCAATATATAGACTTTCACAGTACTCCTGCCGGTAGCGTCTCGAGTTTGCCCATTTTTTTCGCCTGTTGAGGGCCATTTGGCTACCTTAAGAGAGTCATAGTTACTCCAGTCAGTTGCTCCAAGTTTTGCCACAGTCACATTTTCAAGCTTATTGTGGCTGGCCAGTTCACCTGAAGCGATACGCCATTATCTGTCGACATAAAGACTTTCACATTACTCCTGCCGGTAGCTTCTCGAGTTTGCCGATGTATTTCGCCTGTTGACGAGGCATATGGCTACCTTAAGAGAGTCATAGTTTCTCCTGTCGGTTGCACCCCGTTTTACCACAGTCACATTTTCAGCTTCCTTTAGCCAGTTCTCCTGAAGCGATACGCCATTATCTGTCAACATAAAGACATTCACAGTACGCCTGCCCTGAACTTCTCGAGTTTGGCGATGTATCTCGGCTGTTGACGAGGCATTTGGCTACCTTAAGAGAGTCGTAGTTACTCCTGTCAGTTTCTCCCCGTTTTACAACAGTCACAACTACGAGCTTACTCTGGCCAGTTCACCACAAGCGATACGTTATTATTTGTCGACATTATGACATTCACAGTACTCCTGCTAAGAGCTCCTCCAGTTTGCAAATGTATCTCAACTGTTGACGAGGCATTTGGGTCCCTTTATTGAGTCATAGTTACTCCTGTCGGTTGCTGCCCGTTTTACAACAGTAACATCTGCTAGCTTACTTTGGCCAGTTCACATGGATCGATACGCCATTAACTGTCGACATAAAGACATTCACAGTACGCCAGCCGGGAACTTCTCGAGTTTGCCGATGTATTTCGCCTGTTGACGAGGCATTTGGCTACCTTAAGAGAGTCATAGTTACTCGTGCCAGTGTCTCACCGTTACTCCTGCCAATTGTTCCCCGTTTTCCACAATGACATTTTCAAGCTTACTCTGGAAAGTTCACCTGAGGCGATACGCCATTATCTGTCAACATAATGACTTTCACAGTACTCCTCCCGGGAGCTCCTCGAGTTTGCCGATTTATTGCGCCTGTTGACGAGGTATTTGGCTACCTCAAGAGAGTCATATTTACTCCTGTCGGTTGCTCCCCGTTTTACAACAGTCACATCTAGAAGCTTACTCTGGCCAGTTCACCTGAATCGATACGCCATTAACTGTCGACATAAAGACTTTCACAGTACTCCTGCCGGGAGCTTCTCGAATTTGCCGATGTATTTCGCCTGTTGACGGGGCATTTGGCTACCTTAAGAGATTCATAGTTACTCGTGCCAGTGTCTCACCGTTACTCCTGCTAATTGTTCCCGGTTTTCCACAATGACATTTTCAAGCTTACTCTGGCTAGTTCACCTGAGGCGATACGCCATTATCTGTCAACATAATGACTTTCACAGTACTCCTCCCGGGAGCTCCTCGAGTTTGCCTATGTATTTCGCCTGTTGACGAGGCATATGGCTACCTTAAGAGAGTCATAGTTTCTCCTGTCGGTTGCACCCCGTTTTACCACAGTCACATTTTCAGCTTCCTTTAGCCAGTTCTCCTGAAGCGATACGCCATTATCTGTCAACATAAAGACTTCCACAGTATTCCCGCCGGGAGCTTCTCGTGTTTGCTGATGTATTTCGCCTGTTGACGAGGCATTTGGCTACCTTGAGAGAGGCATAGTTACTCCTGTCGGTCGCTCCCCGTTTTACAACAGTCACATCTACAAGCTTACACTGGCCAGTTCACCTGAATCGATACGCCATTAACTGTCGACATAAAGACATTCACAGTACGCCAGCCGGGAACTTCTCGAGTTTGCCGATGTATTTCGCCTGTTGACGAGGCATTTGGCTACCTTAAGAGAGTCATAGTTACTCGTGCCAGTGTCTCACCGTTACTCCTGCCAATTGTTCCCCGTTTTCCACAATGACATTTTCAAGCTTACTCTGGAAAGTTCACCTGAGGCGATACGCCATTATCTGTCAACATAATGACTTTCACAGTACTCCTCCCGGGAGCTCCTCGAGTTTGCCGATTTATTGCGCCTGTTGACGAGGTATTTGGCTACCTCAAGAGAGTCATATTTACTCCTGTCGGTTGCTCCCCGTTTTACAACAGTCACATCTAGAAGCTTACTCTGGCCAGTTCACCTGAATCGATACGCCATTAACTGTCGACATAAAGACTTTCACAGTACTCCTGCCGGGAGCTTCTCGAATTTGCCGATGTATTTCGCCTGTTGACGGGGCATTTGGCTACCTTAAGAGATTCATAGTTACTCGTGCCAGTGTCTCACCGTTACTCCTGCTAATTGTTCCCGGTTTTCCACAATGACATTTTCAAGCTTACTCTGGCTAGTTCACCTGAGGCGATACGCCATTATCTGTCAACATAATGACTTTCACAGTACTCCTCCCGGGAGCTCCTCGAGTTTGCCTATGTATTTCGCCTGTTGACGAGGCATATGGCTACCTTAAGAGAGTCATAGTTTCTCCTGTCGGTTGCACCCCGTTTTACCACAGTCACATTTTCAGCTTCCTTTAGCCAGTTCTCCTGAAGCGATACGCCATTATCTGTCAACATAAAGACTTCCACAGTATTCCCGCCGGGAGCTTCTCGTGTTTGCTGATGTATTTCGCCTGTTGACGAGGCATTTGGCTACCTTGAGAGAGGCATAGTTACTCCTGTCGGTCGCTCCCCGTTTTACAACAGTCACATCTACAAGCTTACACTGGCCAGTTCACCTGAATCGATACGCCATTAACTGTCGACATAAAGACATTCACAGTACGCCTGCCCTGAACTTCTCGAGTTTGGCGATGTATCTCGGTTGTTGACGAGACATTTGGCTACCTTAAGAGAGTCGTAGTTACTCCTGTCAGTTTCTCCCCGTTTTACAACAGTCACAACTACGAGCCTACTCTGACCAGTTCACCACAAGCGATACGTTATCATTTGTCGACATTATGACATTCACAGTACTCCTGCTAAGAGCTCCTCCAGTTTGCAAATGTATCTCAACTGTTGACGAGGCATTTGGGTCCCTTTATTGAGTCATAGTTACTCCTGTCGGTTGCTGGCCGTTTTACAACAGTCACATCTGCTAGCTTACTTTGGCCAGTTCACATGGATCGATACGCCATTAACTGTCGACATAAAGACATTCACAGTACGCCAGCCGGGAACTTCTCGAGTTTGCCGATGTATTTCGCCTGTTGACGAGGCATTTGGCTTCCTTAAGAGAGTCATAGTTACTCGTGCCAGTGTCTCACCGTTACTCCTGCCAATTGTTCCATGTTTTCCACAATGACATTTTCAAGCTTACTCTGGAAAGTTCACCTGAAGCTTTACGCCATTATCTGTCGACATAAAGACTTTCACGGTACTCCTGCCGGGAGCTTGTCGAGTTTGCCGATGTGTTTCGCCTGTTGGCGAGGCATTTGGGTAACGTAAGAGAGTCACAGTTACGCCAGTCATTTGTTCCCCGTTTTACCACAGTCACATTTTCAAGCTTCCTCTAGCAGCTCACCTGAAGCGATACGCAATTATCTGTCAATATATAGACTTTCACAGTACTCCTGCCGGTAGCGTCTCGAGTTTGCCCATTTTTTTCGCCTGTTGAGGGCCATTTGGCTACCTTAAGAGAGTCATAGTTACTCCAGTCAGTTGCTCCAAGTTTTGCCACAGTCACATTTTCAAGCTTATTGTGGCTGGCCAGTTCACCTGAAGCGATACGCCATTATCTGTCGACATAAAGACTTTCACATTACTCCTGCCGGTAGCTTCTCGAGTTTGCCGATGTATTTCGCCTGTTGACGAGGCATATGGCTACCTTAAGAGAGTCATAGTTTCTCCTGTCGGTTGCACCCCGTTTTACCACAGTCACATTTTCAGCTTCCTTTAGCCAGTTCTCCTGAAGCGATACGCCATTATCTGTCAACATAAAGACATTCACAGTACGCCTGCCCTGAACTTCTCGAGTTTGGCGATGTATCTCGGCTGTTGACGAGGCATTTGGCTACCTTAAGAGAGTCGTAGTTACTCCTGTCAGTTTCTCCCCGTTTTACAACAGTCACAACTACGAGCTTACTCTGGCCAGTTCACCACAAGCGATACGTTATTATTTGTCGACATTATGACATTCACAGTACTCCTGCTAAGAGCTCCTCCAGTTTGCAAATGTATCTCAACTGTTGACGAGGCATTTGGGTCCCTTTATTGAGTCATAGTTACTCCTGTCGGTTGCTGCCCGTTTTACAACAGTCACATCTGCTAGCTTACTTTGGCCAGTTCACATGGATCGATACGCCATTAACTGTCGACATAAAGACATTCACAGTACGCCAGCCGGGAACTTCTCGAGTTTGCCGATGTATTTCGCCTGTTGACGAGGCATTTGGCTACCTTAAGAGAGTCATAGTTACTCGTGCCAGTGTCTCACCGTTACTCCTGCCAATTGTTCCCCGTTTTCCACAATGACATTTTCAAGCTTACTCTGGAAAGTTCACCTGAGGCGATACGCCATTATCTGTCAACATAATGACTTTCACAGTACTCCTCCCGGGAGCTCCTCGAGTTTGCCGATTTATTGCGCCTGTTGACGAGGTATTTGGCTACCTCAAGAGAGTCATATTTACTCCTGTCGGTTGCTCCCCGTTTTACAACAGTCACATCTAGAAGCTTACTCTGGCCAGTTCACCTGAATCGATACGCCATTAACTGTCGACATAAAGACTTTCACAGTACTCCTGCCGGGAGCTTCTCGAATTTGCCGATGTATTTCGCCTGTTGACGGGGCATTTGGCTACCTTAAGAGATTCATAGTTACTCGTGCCAGTGTCTCACCGTTACTCCTGCTAATTGTTCCCGGTTTTCCACAATGACATTTTCAAGCTTACTCTGGCTAGTTCACCTGAGGCGATACGCCATTATCTGTCAACATAATGACTTTCACAGTACTCCTCCCGGGAGCTCCTCGAGTTTGCCTATGTATTTCGCCTGTTGACGAGGCATATGGCTACCTTAAGAGAGTCATAGTTTCTCCTGTCGGTTGCACCCCGTTTTACCACAGTCACATTTTCAGCTTCCTTTAGCCAGTTCTCCTGAAGCGATACGCCATTATCTGTCAACATAAAGACTTCCACAGTATTCCCGCCGGGAGCTTCTCGTGTTTGCTGATGTATTTCGCCTGTTGACGAGGCATTTGGCTACCTTGAGAGAGGCATAGTTACTCCTGTCGGTCGCTCCCCGTTTTACAACAGTCACATCTACAAGCTTACACTGGCCAGTTCACCTGAATCGATACGCCATTAACTGTCGACATAAAGACATTCACAGTACGCCTGCCCTGAACTTCTCGAGTTTGGCGATGTATCTCGGTTGTTGACGAGGCATTTGGCTACCTTAAGAGAGTCGTAGTTACTCCTGTCAGTTTCTCCCCGTTTTACAACAGTCACAACTACGAGCTTACTCTGACCAGTTCACCACAAGCGATACGTTATCATTTGTCGACATTATGACATTCACAGTACTCCTGCTAAGAGCTCCTCCAGTTTGCAAATGTATCTCAACTGTTGACGAGGCATTTGGGTCCCTTTATTGAGTCATAGTTACTCCTGTCGGTTGCTGGCCGTTTTACAACAGTCACATCTGCTAGCTTACTTTGGCCAGTTCACATGGATCGATACGCCATTAACTGTCGACATAAAGACATTCACAGTACGCCAGCAGGGAACTTCTCGAGTTTGCCGATGTATTTCGCCTGTTGACGAGGCATTTGGCTTCCTTAAGAGAGTCATAGTTACTCGTGCCAGTGTCTCACCGTTACTCCTGCCAATTGTTCCATGTTTTCCACAATGACATTTTCAAGCTTACTCTGGAAAGTTCACCTGAAGCTTTACGCCATTATCTGTCGACATAAAGACTTTCACGGTACTCCTGCCGGGAGCTTGTCGAGTTTGCCGATGTGTTTCGCCTGTTGGCGAGGCATTTGGGTAACGTAAGAGAGTCACAGTTACGCCAGTCATTTGTTCCCCGTTTTACCACAGTCACATTTTCAAGCTTCCTCTAGCAGCTCACCTGAAGCGATACGCAATTATCTGTCAATATATAGACTTTCACAGTACTCCTGCCGGTAGCGTCTCGAGTTTGCCCATTTTTTTCGCCTGTTGAGGGCCATTTGGCTACCTTAAGAGAGTCATAGTTACTCCAGTCAGTTGCTCCAAGTTTTGCCACAGTCACATTTTCAAGCTTATTGTGGCTGGCCAGTTCACCTGAAGCGATACGCCATTATCTGTCGACATAAAGACTTTCACATTACTCCTGCCGGTAGCTTCTCGAGTTTGCCGATGTATTTCGCCTGTTGACGAGGCATATGGCTACCTTAAGAGAGTCATAGTTTCTCCTGTCGGTTGCACCCCGTTTTACCACAGTCACATTTTCAGCTTCCTTTAGCCAGTTCTCCTGAAGCGATACGCCATTATCTGTCAACATAAAGACATTCACAGTACGCCTGCCCTGAACTTCTCGAGTTTGGCGATGTATCTCGGCTGTTGACGAGGCATTTGGCTACCTTAAGAGAGTCGTAGTTACTCCTGTCAGTTTCTCCCCGTTTTACAACAGTCACAACTACGAGCTTACTCTGGCCAGTTCACCACAAGCGATACGTTATTATTTGTCGACATTATGACATTCACAGTACTCCTGCTAAGAGCTCCTCCAGTTTGCAAATGTATCTCAACTGTTGACGAGGCATTTGGGTCCCTTTATTGAGTCATAGTTACTCCTGTCGGTTGCTGCCCGTTTTACAACAGTAACATCTGCTAGCTTACTTTGGCCAGTTCACATGGATCGATACGCCATTAACTGTCGACATAAAGACATTCACAGTACGCCAGCCGGGAACTTCTCGAGTTTGCCGATGTATTTCGCCTGTTGACGAGGCATTTGGCTACCTTAAGAGAGTCATAGTTACTCGTGCCAGTGTCTCACCGTTACTCCTGCCAATTGTTCCCCGTTTTCCACAATGACATTTTCAAGCTTACTCTGGAAAGTTCACCTGAGGCGATACGCCATTATCTGTCAACATAATGACTTTCACAGTACTCCTCCCGGGAGCTCCTCGAGTTTGCCGATTTATTGCGCCTGTTGACGAGGTATTTGGCTACCTCAAGAGAGTCATATTTACTCCTGTCGGTTGCTCCCCGTTTTACAACAGTCACATCTAGAAGCTTACTCTGGCCAGTTCACCTGAATCGATACGCCATTAACTGTCGACATAAAGACTTTCACAGTACTCCTGCCGGGAGCTTCTCGAATTTGCCGATGTATTTCGCCTGTTGACGGGGCATTTGGCTACCTTAAGAGATTCATAGTTACTCGTGCCAGTGTCTCACCGTTACTCCTGCTAATTGTTCCCGGTTTTCCACAATGACATTTTCAAGCTTACTCTGGCTAGTTCACCTGAGGCGATACGCCATTATCTGTCAACATAATGACTTTCACAGTACTCCTCCCGGGAGCTCCTCGAGTTTGCCTATGTATTTCGCCTGTTGACGAGGCATATGGCTACCTTAAGAGAGTCATAGTTTCTCCTGTCGGTTGCACCCCGTTTTACCACAGTCACATTTTCAGCTTCCTTTAGCCAGTTCTCCTGAAGCGATACGCCATTATCTGTCAACATAAAGACTTCCACAGTATTCCCGCCGGGAGCTTCTCGTGTTTGCTGATGTATTTCGCCTGTTGACGAGGCATTTGGCTACCTTGAGAGAGGCATAGTTACTCCTGTCGGTCGCTCCCCGTTTTACAACAGTCACATCTACAAGCTTACACTGGCCAGTTCACCTGAATCGATACGCCATTAACTGTCGACATAAAGACATTCACAGTACGCCAGCCGGGAACTTCTCGAGTTTGCCGATGTATTTCGCCTGTTGACGAGGCATTTGGCTACCTTAAGAGAGTCATAGTTACTCGTGCCAGTGTCTCACCGTTACTCCTGCCAATTGTTCCCCGTTTTCCACAATGACATTTTCAAGCTTACTCTGGAAAGTTCACCTGAGGCGATACGCCATTATCTGTCAACATAATGACTTTCACAGTACTCCTCCCGGGAGCTCCTCGAGTTTGCCGATTTATTGCGCCTGTTGACGAGGTATTTGGCTACCTCAAGAGAGTCATATTTACTCCTGTCGGTTGCTCCCCGTTTTACAACAGTCACATCTAGAAGCTTACTCTGGCCAGTTCACCTGAATCGATACGCCATTAACTGTCGACATAAAGACTTTCACAGTACTCCTGCCGGGAGCTTCTCGAATTTGCCGATGTATTTCGCCTGTTGACGGGGCATTTGGCTACCTTAAGAGATTCATAGTTACTCGTGCCAGTGTCTCACCGTTACTCCTGCTAATTGTTCCCGGTTTTCCACAATGACATTTTCAAGCTTACTCTGGCTAGTTCACCTGAGGCGATACGCCATTATCTGTCAACATAATGACTTTCACAGTACTCCTCCCGGGAGCTCCTCGAGTTTGCCTATGTATTTCGCCTGTTGACGAGGCATATGGCTACCTTAAGAGAGTCATAGTTTCTCCTGTCGGTTGCACCCCGTTTTACCACAGTCACATTTTCAGCTTCCTTTAGCCAGTTCTCCTGAAGCGATACGCCATTATCTGTCAACATAAAGACTTCCACAGTATTCCCGCCGGGAGCTTCTCGTGTTTGCTGATGTATTTCGCCTGTTGACGAGGCATTTGGCTACCTTGAGAGAGGCATAGTTACTCCTGTCGGTCGCTCCCCGTTTTACAACAGTCACATCTACAAGCTTACACTGGCCAGTTCACCTGAATCGATACGCCATTAACTGTCGACATAAAGACATTCACAGTACGCCTGCCCTGAACTTCTCGAGTTTGGCGATGTATCTCGGTTGTTGACGAGACATTTGGCTACCTTAAGAGAGTCGTAGTTACTCCTGTCAGTTTCTCCCCGTTTTACAACAGTCACAACTACGAGCCTACTCTGACCAGTTCACCACAAGCGATACGTTATCATTTGTCGACATTATGACATTCACAGTACTCCTGCTAAGAGCTCCTCCAGTTTGCAAATGTATCTCAACTGTTGACGAGGCATTTGGGTCCCTTTATTGAGTCATAGTTACTCCTGTCGGTTGCTGGCCGTTTTACAACAGTCACATCTGCTAGCTTACTTTGGCCAGTTCACATGGATCGATACGCCATTAACTGTCGACATAAAGACATTCACAGTACGCCAGCCGGGAACTTCTCGAGTTTGCCGATGTATTTCGCCTGTTGACGAGGCATTTGGCTTCCTTAAGAGAGTCATAGTTACTCGTGCCAGTGTCTCACCGTTACTCCTGCCAATTGTTCCATGTTTTCCACAATGACATTTTCAAGCTTACTCTGGAAAGTTCACCTGAAGCTTTACGCCATTATCTGTCGACATAAAGACTTTCACGGTACTCCTGCCGGGAGCTTGTCGAGTTTGCCGATGTGTTTCGCCTGTTGGCGAGGCATTTGGGTAACGTAAGAGAGTCACAGTTACGCCAGTCATTTGTTCCCCGTTTTACCACAGTCACATTTTCAAGCTTCCTCTAGCAGCTCACCTGAAGCGATACGCAATTATCTGTCAATATATAGACTTTCACAGTACTCCTGCCGGTAGCGTCTCGAGTTTGCCCATTTTTTTCGCCTGTTGAGGGCCATTTGGCTACCTTAAGAGAGTCATAGTTACTCCAGTCAGTTGCTCCAAGTTTTGCCACAGTCACATTTTCAAGCTTATTGTGGCTGGCCAGTTCACCTGAAGCGATACGCCATTATCTGTCGACATAAAGACTTTCACATTACTCCTGCCGGTAGCTTCTCGAGTTTGCCGATGTATTTCGCCTGTTGACGAGGCATATGGCTACCTTAAGAGAGTCATAGTTTCTCCTGTCGGTTGCACCCCGTTTTACCACAGTCACATTTTCAGCTTCCTTTAGCCAGTTCTCCTGAAGCGATACGCCATTATCTGTCAACATAAAGACATTCACAGTACGCCTGCCCTGAACTTCTCGAGTTTGGCGATGTATCTCGGCTGTTGACGAGGCATTTGGCTACCTTAAGAGAGTCGTAGTTACTCCTGTCAGTTTCTCCCCGTTTTACAACAGTCACAACTACGAGCTTACTCTGGCCAGTTCACCACAAGCGATACGTTATTATTTGTCGACATTATGACATTCACAGTACTCCTGCTAAGAGCTCCTCCAGTTTGCAAATGTATCTCAACTGTTGACGAGGCATTTGGGTCCCTTTATTGAGTCATAGTTACTCCTGTCGGTTGCTGCCCGTTTTACAACAGTCACATCTGCTAGCTTACTTTGGCCAGTTCACATGGATCGATACGCCATTAACTGTCGACATAAAGACATTCACAGTACGCCAGCCGGGAACTTCTCGAGTTTGCCGATGTATTTCGCCTGTTGACGAGGCATTTGGCTACCTTAAGAGAGTCATAGTTACTCGTGCCAGTGTCTCACCGTTACTCCTGCCAATTGTTCCCCGTTTTCCACAATGACATTTTCAAGCTTACTCTGGAAAGTTCACCTGAGGCGATACGCCATTATCTGTCAACATAATGACTTTCACAGTACTCCTCCCGGGAGCTCCTCGAGTTTGCCGATTTATTGCGCCTGTTGACGAGGTATTTGGCTACCTCAAGAGAGTCATATTTACTCCTGTCGGTTGCTCCCCGTTTTACAACAGTCACATCTAGAAGCTTACTCTGGCCAGTTCACCTGAATCGATACGCCATTAACTGTCGACATAAAGACTTTCACAGTACTCCTGCCGGGAGCTTCTCGAATTTGCCGATGTATTTCGCCTGTTGACGGGGCATTTGGCTACCTTAAGAGATTCATAGTTACTCGTGCCAGTGTCTCACCGTTACTCCTGCTAATTGTTCCCGGTTTTCCACAATGACATTTTCAAGCTTACTCTGGCTAGTTCACCTGAGGCGATACGCCATTATCTGTCAACATAATGACTTTCACAGTACTCCTCCCGGGAGCTCCTCGAGTTTGCCTATGTATTTCGCCTGTTGACGAGGCATATGGCTACCTTAAGAGAGTCATAGTTTCTCCTGTCGGTTGCACCCCGTTTTACCACAGTCACATTTTCAGCTTCCTTTAGCCAGTTCTCCTGAAGCGATACGCCATTATCTGTCAACATAAAGACTTCCACAGTATTCCCGCCGGGAGCTTCTCGTGTTTGCTGATGTATTTCGCCTGTTGACGAGGCATTTGGCTACCTTGAGAGAGGCATAGTTACTCCTGTCGGTCGCTCCCCGTTTTACAACAGTCACATCTACAAGCTTACACTGGCCAGTTCACCTGAATCGATACGCCATTAACTGTCGACATAAAGACATTCACAGTACGCCTGCCCTGAACTTCTCGAGTTTGGCGATGTATCTCGGTTGTTGACGAGGCATTTGGCTACCTTAAGAGAGTCGTAGTTACTCCTGTCAGTTTCTCCCCGTTTTACAACAGTCACAACTACGAGCTTACTCTGACCAGTTCACCACAAGCGATACGTTATCATTTGTCGACATTATGACATTCACAGTACTCCTGCTAAGAGCTCCTCCAGTTTGCAAATGTATCTCAACTGTTGACGAGGCATTTGGGTCCCTTTATTGAGTCATAGTTACTCCTGTCGGTTGCTGGCCGTTTTACAACAGTCACATCTGCTAGCTTACTTTGGCCAGTTCACATGGATCGATACGCCATTAACTGTCGACATAAAGACATTCACAGTACGCCAGCAGGGAACTTCTCGAGTTTGCCGATGTATTTCGCCTGTTGACGAGGCATTTGGCTTCCTTAAGAGAGTCATAGTTACTCGTGCCAGTGTCTCACCGTTACTCCTGCCAATTGTTCCATGTTTTCCACAATGACATTTTCAAGCTTACTCTGGAAAGTTCACCTGAAGCTTTACGCCATTATCTGTCGACATAAAGACTTTCACGGTACTCCTGCCGGGAGCTTGTCGAGTTTGCCGATGTGTTTCGCCTGTTGGCGAGGCATTTGGGTAACGTAAGAGAGTCACAGTTACGCCAGTCATTTGTTCCCCGTTTTACCACAGTCACATTTTCAAGCTTCCTCTAGCAGCTCACCTGAAGCGATACGCAATTATCTGTCAATATATAGACTTTCACAGTACTCCTGCCGGTAGCGTCTCGAGTTTGCCCATTTTTTTCGCCTGTTGAGGGCCATTTGGCTACCTTAAGAGAGTCATAGTTACTCCAGTCAGTTGCTCCAAGTTTTGCCACAGTCACATTTTCAAGCTTATTGTGGCTGGCCAGTTCACCTGAAGCGATACGCCATTATCTGTCGACATAAAGACTTTCACATTACTCCTGCCGGTAGCTTCTCGAGTTTGCCGATGTATTTCGCCTGTTGACGAGGCATATGGCTACCTTAAGAGAGTCATAGTTTCTCCTGTCGGTTGCACCCCGTTTTACCACAGTCACATTTTCAGCTTCCTTTAGCCAGTTCTCCTGAAGCGATACGCCATTATCTGTCAACATAAAGACATTCACAGTACGCCTGCCCTGAACTTCTCGAGTTTGGCGATGTATCTCGGCTGTTGACGAGGCATTTGGCTACCTTAAGAGAGTCGTAGTTACTCCTGTCAGTTTCTCCCCGTTTTACAACAGTCACAACTACGAGCTTACTCTGGCCAGTTCACCACAAGCGATACGTTATTATTTGTCGACATTATGACATTCACAGTACTCCTGCTAAGAGCTCCTCCAGTTTGCAAATGTATCTCAACTGTTGACGAGGCATTTGGGTCCCTTTATTGAGTCATAGTTACTCCTGTCGGTTGCTGCCCGTTTTACAACAGTAACATCTGCTAGCTTACTTTGGCCAGTTCACATGGATCGATACGCCATTAACTGTCGACATAAAGACATTCACAGTACGCCAGCCGGGAACTTCTCGAGTTTGCCGATGTATTTCGCCTGTTGACGAGGCATTTGGCTACCTTAAGAGAGTCATAGTTACTCGTGCCAGTGTCTCACCGTTACTCCTGCCAATTGTTCCCCGTTTTCCACAATGACATTTTCAAGCTTACTCTGGAAAGTTCACCTGAGGCGATACGCCATTATCTGTCAACATAATGACTTTCACAGTACTCCTCCCGGGAGCTCCTCGAGTTTGCCGATTTATTGCGCCTGTTGACGAGGTATTTGGCTACCTCAAGAGAGTCATATTTACTCCTGTCGGTTGCTCCCCGTTTTACAACAGTCACATCTAGAAGCTTACTCTGGCCAGTTCACCTGAATCGATACGCCATTAACTGTCGACATAAAGACTTTCACAGTACTCCTGCCGGGAGCTTCTCGAATTTGCCGATGTATTTCGCCTGTTGACGGGGCATTTGGCTACCTTAAGAGATTCATAGTTACTCGTGCCAGTGTCTCACCGTTACTCCTGCTAATTGTTCCCGGTTTTCCACAATGACATTTTCAAGCTTACTCTGGCTAGTTCACCTGAGGCGATACGCCATTATCTGTCAACATAATGACTTTCACAGTACTCCTCCCGGGAGCTCCTCGAGTTTGCCTATGTATTTCGCCTGTTGACGAGGCATATGGCTACCTTAAGAGAGTCATAGTTTCTCCTGTCGGTTGCACCCCGTTTTACCACAGTCACATTTTCAGCTTCCTTTAGCCAGTTCTCCTGAAGCGATACGCCATTATCTGTCAACATAAAGACTTCCACAGTATTCCCGCCGGGAGCTTCTCGTGTTTGCTGATGTATTTCGCCTGTTGACGAGGCATTTGGCTACCTTGAGAGAGGCATAGTTACTCCTGTCGGTCGCTCCCCGTTTTACAACAGTCACATCTACAAGCTTACACTGGCCAGTTCACCTGAATCGATACGCCATTAACTGTCGACATAAAGACATTCACAGTACGCCTGCCCTGAACTTCTCGAGTTTGGCGATGTATCTCGGTTGTTGACGAGACATTTGGCTACCTTAAGAGAGTCGTAGTTACTCCTGTCAGTTTCTCCCCGTTTTACAACAGTCACAACTACGAGCCTACTCTGACCAGTTCACCACAAGCGATACGTTATCATTTGTCGACATTATGACATTCACAGTACTCCTGCTAAGAGCTCCTCCAGTTTGCAAATGTATCTCAACTGTTGACGAGGCATTTGGGTCCCTTTATTGAGTCATAGTTACTCCTGTCGGTTGCTGGCCGTTTTACAACAGTCACATCTGCTAGCTTACTTTGGCCAGTTCACATGGATCGATACGCCATTAACTGTCGACATAAAGACATTCACAGTACGCCAGCCGGGAACTTCTCGAGTTTGCCGATGTATTTCGCCTGTTGACGAGGCATTTGGCTTCCTTAAGAGAGTCATAGTTACTCGTGCCAGTGTCTCACCGTTACTCCTGCCAATTGTTCCATGTTTTCCACAATGACATTTTCAAGCTTACTCTGGAAAGTTCACCTGAAGCTTTACGCCATTATCTGTCGACATAAAGACTTTCACGGTACTCCTGCCGGGAGCTTGTCGAGTTTGCCGATGTGTTTCGCCTGTTGGCGAGGCATTTGGGTAACGTAAGAGAGTCACAGTTACGCCAGTCATTTGTTCCCCGTTTTACCACAGTCACATTTTCAAGCTTCCTCTAGCAGCTCACCTGAAGCGATACGCAATTATCTGTCAATATATAGACTTTCACAGTACTCCTGCCGGTAGCGTCTCGAGTTTGCCCATTTTTTTCGCCTGTTGAGGGCCATTTGGCTACCTTAAGAGAGTCATAGTTACTCCAGTCAGTTGCTCCAAGTTTTGCCACAGTCACATTTTCAAGCTTATTGTGGCTGGCCAGTTCACCTGAAGCGATACGCCATTATCTGTCGACATAAAGACTTTCACATTACTCCTGCCGGTAGCTTCTCGAGTTTGCCGATGTATTTCGCCTGTTGACGAGGCATATGGCTACCTTAAGAGAGTCATAGTTTCTCCTGTCGGTTGCACCCCGTTTTACCACAGTCACATTTTCAGCTTCCTTTAGCCAGTTCTCCTGAAGCGATACGCCATTATCTGTCAACATAAAGACTTCCACAGTATTCCTGCCGGGAGCTTCTCGAGTTTGCTGATGTATTTCGCCTGTTGACGAGGCATTTGGCTACCTTGAGAGAGGCATAGTTACTCCTGTCGGTTGCTCCCCGTTTTACAACAGTCACATCTACAAGCTTACACTGGCCAGTTCACCTGAATCGATACGCCATTAACTGTCGACATAAAGACATTCACAGTACGCCTGCCCTGAACTTCTCGAGTTTGGCGATGTATCTCGGCTGTTGACGAGGCATTTGGCTACCTTAAGAGAGTCGTAGTTACTCCTGTCAGTTTCTCCCCGTTTTACAACAGTCACAACTACGAGCTTACTCTGGCCAGTTCACCACAAGCGATACGTTATTATTTGTCGACATTATGACATTCACAGTACTCCTGCTAAGAGCTCCTCCAGTTTGCAAATGTATCTCAACTGTTGACGAGGCATTTGGGTCCCTTTATTGAGTCATAGTTACTCCTGTCGGTTGCTGCCCGTTTTACAACAGTCACATCTGCTAGCTTACTTTGGCCAGTTCACATGGATCGATACGCCATTAACTGTCGACATAAAGACATTCACAGTACGCCAGCCGGGAACTTCTCGAGTTTGCCGATGTATTTCGCCTGTTGACGAGGCATTTGGCTACCTTAAGAGAGTCATAGTTACTCGTGCCAGTGTCTCACCGTTACTCCTGCCAATTGTTCCCCGTTTTCCACAATGACATTTTCAAGCTTACTCTGGAAAGTTCACCTGAGGCGATACGCCATTATCTGTCAACATAATGACTTTCACAGTACTCCTCCCGGGAGCTCCTCGAGTTTGCCGATTTATTGCGCCTGTTGACGAGGTATTTGGCTACCTCAAGAGAGTCATATTTACTCCTGTCGGTTGCTCCCCGTTTTACAACAGTCACATCTAGAAGCTTACTCTGGCCAGTTCACCTGAATCGATACGCCATTAACTGTCGACATAAAGACTTTCACAGTACTCCTGCCGGGAGCTTCTCGAATTTGCCGATGTATTTCGCCTGTTGACGGGGCATTTGGCTACCTTAAGAGATTCATAGTTACTCGTGCCAGTGTCTCACCGTTACTCCTGCTAATTGTTCCCGGTTTTCCACAATGACATTTTCAAGCTTACTCTGGCTAGTTCACCTGAGGCGATACGCCATTATCTGTCAACATAATGACTTTCACAGTACTCCTCCCGGGAGCTCCTCGAGTTTGCCTATGTATTTCGCCTGTTGACGAGGCATATGGCTACCTTAAGAGAGTCATAGTTTCTCCTGTCGGTTGCACCCCGTTTTACCACAGTCACATTTTCAGCTTCCTTTAGCCAGTTCTCCTGAAGCGATACGCCATTATCTGTCAACATAAAGACTTCCACAGTATTCCCGCCGGGAGCTTCTCGTGTTTGCTGATGTATTTCGCCTGTTGACGAGGCATTTGGCTACCTTGAGAGAGGCATAGTTACTCCTGTCGGTTGCTCCCCGTTTTACAACAGTCACATCTACAAGCTTACACTGGCCAGTTCACCTGAATCGATACGCCATTAACTGTCGACATAAAGACATTCACAGTACGCCTGCCCTGAACTTCTCGAGTTTGGCGATGTATCTCGGCTGTTGACGAGGCATTTGGCTACCTTAAGAGAGTCGTAGTTACTCCTGTCAGTTTCTCCCCGTTTTACAACAGTCACAACTACGAGCTTACTCTGGCCAGTTCACCACAAGCGATACGTTATTATTTGTCGACATTATGACATTCACAGTACTCCTGCTAAGAGCTCCTCCAGTTTGCAAATGTATCTCAACTGTTGACGAGGCATTTGGGTCCCTTTATTGAGTCATAGTTACTCCTGTCGGTTGCTGCCCGTTTTACAACAGTCACATCTGCTAGCTTACTTTGGCCAGTTCACATGGATCGATACGCCATTAACTGTCGACATAAAGACATTCACAGTACGCCAGCCGGGAACTTCTCGAGTTTGCCGATGTATTTCGCCTGTTGACGAGGCATTTGGCTACCTTAAGAGAGTCATAGTTACTCGTGCCAGTGTCTCACCGTTACTCCTGCCAATTGTTCCCCGTTTTCCACAATGACATTTTCAAGCTTACTCTGGAAAGTTCACCTGAGGCGATACGCCATTATCTGTCAACATAATGACTTTCACAGTACTCCTCCCGGGAGCTCCTCGAGTTTGCCGATTTATTGCGCCTGTTGACGAGGTATTTGGCTACCTCAAGAGAGTCATATTTACTCCTGTCGGTTGCTCCCCGTTTTACAACAGTCACATCTAGAAGCTTACTCTGGCCAGTTCACCTGAATCGATACGCCATTAACTGTCGACATAAAGACTTTCACAGTACTCCTGCCGGGAGCTTCTCGAATTTGCCGATGTATTTCGCCTGTTGACGGGGCATTTGGCTACCTTAAGAGATTCATAGTTACTCGTGCCAGTGTCTCACCGTTACTCCTGCTAATTGTTCCCGGTTTTCCACAATGACATTTTCAAGCTTACTCTGGCTAGTTCACCTGAGGCGATACGCCATTATCTGTCAACATAATGACTTTCACAGTACTCCTCCCGGGAGCTCCTCGAGTTTGCCTATGTATTTCGCCTGTTGACGAGGCATATGGCTACCTTAAGAGAGTCATAGTTTCTCCTGTCGGTTGCACCCCGTTTTACCACAGTCACATTTTCAGCTTCCTTTAGCCAGTTCTCCTGAAGCGATACGCCATTATCTGTCAACATAAAGACTTCCACAGTATTCCCGCCGGGAGCTTCTCGTGTTTGCTGATGTATTTCGCCTGTTGACGAGGCATTTGGCTACCTTGAGAGAGGCATAGTTACTCCTGTCGGTCGCTCCCCGTTTTACAACAGTCACATCTACAAGCTTACACTGGCCAGTTCACCTGAATCGATACGCCATTAACTGTCGACATAAAGACATTCACAGTACGCCTGCCCTGAACTTCTCGAGTTTGGCGATGTATCTCGGTTGTTGACGAGGCATTTGGCTACCTTAAGAGAGTCGTAGTTACTCCTGTCAGTTTCTCCCCGTTTTACAACAGTCACAACTACGAGCTTACTCTGACCAGTTCACCACAAGCGATACGTTATCATTTGTCGACATTATGACATTCACAGTACTCCTGCTAAGAGCTCCTCCAGTTTGCAAATGTATCTCAACTGTTGACGAGGCATTTGGGTCCCTTTATTGAGTCATAGTTACTCCTGTCGGTTGCTGGCCGTTTTACAACAGTCACATCTGCTAGCTTACTTTGGCCAGTTCACATGGATCGATACGCCATTAACTGTCGACATAAAGACATTCACAGTACGCCAGCCGGGAACTTCTCGAGTTTGCCGATGTATTTCGCCTGTTGACGAGGCATTTGGCTTCCTTAAGAGAGTCATAGTTACTCGTGCCAGTGTCTCACCGTTACTCCTGCCAATTGTTCCATGTTTTCCACAATGACATTTTCAAGCTTACTCTGGAAAGTTCACCTGAAGCTTTACGCCATTATCTGTCGACATAAAGACTTTCACGGTACTCCTGCCGGGAGCTTGTCGAGTTTGCCGATGTGTTTCGCCTGTTGGCGAGGCATTTGGGTAACGTAAGAGAGTCACAGTTACGCCAGTCATTTGTTCCCCGTTTTACCACAGTCACATTTTCAAGCTTCCTCTAGCAGCTCACCTGAAGCGATACGCAATTATCTGTCAATATATAGACTTTCACAGTACTCCTGCCGGTAGCGTCTCGAGTTTGCCCATTTTTTTCGCCTGTTGAGGGCCATTTGGCTACCTTAAGAGAGTCATAGTTACTCCAGTCAGTTGCTCCAAGTTTTGCCACAGTCACATTTTCAAGCTTATTGTGGCTGGCCAGTTCACCTGAAGCGATACGCCATTATCTGTCGACATAAAGACTTTCACATTACTCCTGCCGGTAGCTTCTCGAGTTTGCCGATGTATTTCGCCTGTTGACGAGGCATATGGCTACCTTAAGAGAGTCATAGTTTCTCCTGTCGGTTGCACCCCGTTTTACCACAGTCACATTTTCAGCTTCCTTTAGCCAGTTCTCCTGAAGCGATACGCCATTATCTGTCAACATAAAGACTTCCACAGTATTCCTGCCGGGAGCTTCTCGAGTTTGCTGATGTATTTCGCCTGTTGACGAGGCATTTGGCTACCTTGAGAGAGGCATAGTTACTCCTGTCGGTTGCTCCCCGTTTTACAACAGTCACATCTACAAGCTTACACTGGCCAGTTCACCTGAATCGATACGCCATTAACTGTCGACATAAAGACATTCACAGTACGCCTGCCCTGAACTTCTCGAGTTTGGCGATGTATCTCGGCTGTTGACGAGGCATTTGGCTACCTTAAGAGAGTCGTAGTTACTCCTGTCAGTTTCTCCCCGTTTTACAACAGTCACAACTACGAGCTTACTCTGGCCAGTTCACCACAAGCGATACGTTATTATTTGTCGACATTATGACATTCACAGTACTCCTGCTAAGAGCTCCTCCAGTTTGCAAATGTATCTCAACTGTTGACGAGGCATTTGGGTCCCTTTATTGAGTCATAGTTACTCCTGTCGGTTGCTGCCCGTTTTACAACAGTCACATCTGCTAGCTTACTTTGGCCAGTTCACATGGATCGATACGCCATTAACTGTCGACATAAAGACATTCACAGTACGCCAGCCGGGAACTTCTCGAGTTTGCCGATGTATTTCGCCTGTTGACGAGGCATTTGGCTACCTTAAGAGAGTCATAGTTACTCGTGCCAGTGTCTCACCGTTACTCCTGCCAATTGTTCCCCGTTTTCCACAATGACATTCTCAAGCTTACTCTGGAAAGTTCACCTGAGGCGATACGCCATTATCTGTCAACATAATGACTTTCACAGTACTCCTCCCGGGAGCTCCTCGAGTTTGCCGATTTATTGCGCCTGTTGACGAGGTATTTGGCTACCTCAAGAGAGTCATATTTACTCCTGTCGGTTGCTCCCCGTTTTACAACAGTCACATCTAGAAGCTTACTCTGGCCAGTTCACCTGAATCGATACGCCATTAACTGTCGACATAAAGACTTTCACAGTACTCCTGCCGGGAGCTTCTCGAATTTGCCGATGTATTTCGCCTGTTGACGGGGCATTTGGCTACCTTAAGAGATTCATAGTTACTCGTGCCAGTGTCTCACCGTTACTCCTGCTAATTGTTCCCGGTTTTCCACAATGACATTTTCAAGCTTACTCTGGCTAGTTCACCTGAGGCGATACGCCATTATCTGTCAACATAATGACTTTCACAGTACTCCTCCCGGGAGCTCCTCGAGTTTGCCTATGTATTTCGCCTGTTGACGAGGCATATGGCTACCTTAAGAGAGTCATAGTTTCTCCTGTCGGTTGCACCCCGTTTTACCACAGTCACATTTTCAGCTTCCTTTAGCCAGTTCTCCTGAAGCGATACGCCATTATCTGTCAACATAAAGACTTCCACAGTATTCCCGCCGGGAGCTTCTCGTGTTTGCTGATGTATTTCGCCTGTTGACGAGGCATTTGGCTACCTTGAGAGAGGCATAGTTACTCCTGTCGGTCGCTCCCCGTTTTACAACAGTCACATCTACAAGCTTACACTGGCCAGTTCACCTGAATCGATACGCCATTAACTGTCGACATAAAGACATTCACAGTACGCCTGCCCTGAACTTCTCGAGTTTGGCGATGTATCTCGGTTGTTGACGAGGCATTTGGCTACCTTAAGAGAGTCGTAGTTACTCCTGTCAGTTTCTCCCCGTTTTACAACAGTCACAACTACGAGCTTACTCTGACCAGTTCACCACAAGCGATACGTTATCATTTGTCGACATTATGACATTCACAGTACTCCTGCTAAGAGCTCCTCCAGTTTGCAAATGTATCTCAACTGTTGACGAGGCATTTGGGTCCCTTTATTGAGTCATAGTTACTCCTGACGGTTGCTGGCCGTTTTACAACAGTCACATCTGCTAGCTTACTTTGGCCAGTTCACATGGATCGATACGCCATTAACTGTCGACATAAAGACATTCACAGTACGCCAGCCGGGAACTTCTCGAGTTTGCCGATGTATTTCGCCTGTTGACGAGGCATTTGGCTTCCTTAAGAGAGTCATAGTTACTCGTGCCAGTGTCTCACCGTTACTCCTGCCAATTGTTCCATGTTTTCCACAATGACATTTTCAAGCTTACTCTGGAAAGTTCACCTGAAGCTTTACGCCATTATCTGTCGACATAAAGACTTTCACGGTACTCCTGCCGGGAGCTTGTCGAGTTTGCCGATGTGTTTCGCCTGTTGGCGAGGCATTTGGGTAACGTAAGAGAGTCACAGTTACGCCAGTCATTTGTTCCCCGTTTTACCACAGTCACATTTTCAAGCTTCCTCTAGCAGCTCACCTGAAGCGATACGCAATTATCTGTCAATATATAGACTGTCACAGTACTCCTGCCGGTAGCGTCTCGAGTTTGCCCATTTTTTTCGCCTGTTGAGGGCCATTTGGCTACCTTAAGAGAGTCATAGTTACTCCAGTCAGTTGCTCCAAGTTTTGCCACAGTCACATTTTCAAGCTTATTGTGGCTGGCCAGTTCACCTGAAGCGATACGCCATTATCTGTCGACATAAAGACTTTCACATTACTCCTGCCGGTAGCTTCTCGAGTTTGCCGATGTATTTCGCCTGTTGACGAGGCATATGGCTACCTTAAGAGAGTCATAGTTTCTCCTGTCGGTTGCACCCCGTTTTACCACAGTCACATTTTCAGCTTCCTTTAGCCAGTTCTCCTGAAGCGATACGCCATTATCTGTCAACATAAAGACTTCCACAGTATTCCTGCCGGGAGCTTCTCGAGTTTGCTGATGTATTTCGCCTGTTGACGAGGCATTTGGCTACCTTGAGAGAGGCATAGTTACTCCTGTCGGTTGCTCCCCGTTTTACAACAGTCACATCTACAAGCTTACACTGGCCAGTTCACCTGAATCGATACGCCATTAACTGTCGACATAAAGACATTCACAGTACGCCTGCCCTGAACTTCTCGAGTTTGGCGATGTATCTCGGCTGTTGACGAGGCATTTGGCTACCTTAAGAGAGTCGTAGTTACTCCTGTCAGTTTCTCCCCGTTTTACAACAGTCACAACTACGAGCTTACTCTGGCCAGTTCACCACAAGCGATACGTTATTATTTGTCGACATTATGACATTCACAGTACTCCTGCTAAGAGCTCCTCCAGTTTGCAAATGTATCTCAACTGTTGACGAGGCATTTGGGTCCCTTTATTGAGTCATAGTTACTCCTGTCGGTTGCTGCCCGTTTTACAACAGTCACATCTGCTAGCTTACTTTGGCCAGTTCACATGGATCGATACGCCATTAACTGTCGACATAAAGACATTCACAGTACGCCAGCCGGGAACTTCTCGAGTTTGCCGATGTATTTCGCCTGTTGACGAGGCATTTGGCTACCTTAAGAGAGTCATAGTTACTCGTGCCAGTGTCTCACCGTTACTCCTGCCAATTGTTCCCCGTTTTCCACAATGACATTTTCAAGCTTACTCTGGAAAGTTCACCTGAGGCGATACGCCATTATCTGTCAACATAATGACTTTCACAGTACTCCTCCCGGGAGCTCCTCGAGTTTGCCGATTTATTGCGCCTGTTGACGAGGTATTTGGCTACCTCAAGAGAGTCATATTTACTCCTGTCGGTTGCTCCCCGTTTTACAACAGTCACATCTAGAAGCTTACTCTGGCCAGTTCACCTGAATCGATACGCCATTAACTGTCGACATAAAGACTTTCACAGTACTCCTGCCGGGAGCTTCTCGAATTTGCCGATGTATTTCGCCTGTTGACGGGGCATTTGGCTACCTTAAGAGATTCATAGTTACTCGTGCCAGTGTCTCACCGTTACTCCTGCTAATTGTTCCCGGTTTTCCACAATGACATTTTCAAGCTTACTCTGGCTAGTTCACCTGAGGCGATACGCCATTATCTGTCAACATAATGACTTTCACAGTACTCCTCCCGGGAGCTCCTCGAGTTTGCCTATGTATTTCGCCTGTTGACGAGGCATATGGCTACCTTAAGAGAGTCATAGTTTCTCCTGTCGGTTGCACCCCGTTTTACCACAGTCACATTTTCAGCTTCCTTTAGCCAGTTCTCCTGAAGCGATACGCCATTATCTGTCAACATAAAGACTTCCACAGTATTCCCGCCGGGAGCTTCTCGTGTTTGCTGATGTATTTCGCCTGTTGACGAGGCATTTGGCTACCTTGAGAGAGGCATAGTTACTCCTGTCGGTCGCTCCCCGTTTTACAACAGTCACATCTACAAGCTTACACTGGCCAGTTCACCTGAATCGATACGCCATTAACTGTCGACATAAAGACATTCACAGTACGCCTGCCCTGAACTTCTCGAGTTTGGCGATGTATCTCGGTTGTTGACGAGGCATTTGGCTACCTTAAGAGAGTCGTAGTTACTCCTGTCAGTTTCTCCCCGTTTTACAACAGTCACAACTACGAGCTTACTCTGACCAGTTCACCACAAGCGATACGTTATCATTTGTCGACATTATGACATTCACAGTACTCCTGCTAAGAGCTCCTCCAGTTTGCAAATGTATCTCAACTGTTGACGAGGCATTTGGGTCCCTTTATTGAGTCATAGTTACTCCTGACGGTTGCTGGCCGTTTTACAACAGTCACATCTGCTAGCTTACTTTGGCCAGTTCACATGGATCGATACGCCATTAACTGTCGACATAAAGACATTCACAGTACGCCAGCCGGGAACTTCTCGAGTTTGCCGATGTATTTCGCCTGTTGACGAGGCATTTGGCTTCCTTAAGAGAGTCATAGTTACTCGTGCCAGTGTCTCACCGTTACTCCTGCCAATTGTTCCATGTTTTCCACAATGACATTTTCAAGCTTACTCTGGAAAGTTCACCTGAAGCTTTACGCCATTATCTGTCGACATAAAGACTTTCACGGTACTCCTGCCGGGAGCTTGTCGAGTTTGCCGATGTGTTTCGCCTGTTGGCGAGGCATTTGGGTAACGTAAGAGAGTCACAGTTACGCCAGTCATTTGTTCCCCGTTTTACCACAGTCACATTTTCAAGCTTCCTCTAGCAGCTCACCTGAAGCGATACGCAATTATCTGTCAATATATAGACTGTCACAGTACTCCTGCCGGTAGCGTCTCGAGTTTGCCCATTTTTTTCGCCTGTTGAGGGCCATTTGGCTACCTTAAGAGAGTCATAGTTACTCCAGTCAGTTGCTCCAAGTTTTGCCACAGTCACATTTTCAAGCTTATTGTGGCTGGCCAGTTCACCTGAAGCGATACGCCATTATCTGTCGACATAAAGACTTTCACATTACTCCTGCCGGTAGCTTCTCGAGTTTGCCGATGTATTTCGCCTGTTGACGAGGCATATGGCTACCTTAAGAGAGTCATAGTTTCTCCTGTCGGTTGCACCCCGTTTTACCACAGTCACATTTTCAGCTTCCTTTAGCCAGTTCTCCTGAAGCGATACGCCATTATCTGTCAACATAAAGACTTCCACAGTATTCCTGCCGGGAGCTTCTCGAGTTTGCTGATGTATTTCGCCTGTTGACGAGGCATTTGGCTACCTTGAGAGAGGCATAGTTACTCCTGTCGGTTGCTCCCCGTTTTACAACAGTCACATCTACAAGCTTACACTGGCCAGTTCACCTGAATCGATACGCCATTAACTGTCGACATAAAGACATTCACAGTACGCCTGCCCTGAACTTCTCGAGTTTGGCGATGTATCTCGGCTGTTGACGAGGCATTTGGCTACCTTAAGAGAGTCGTAGTTACTCCTGTCAGTTTCTCCCCGTTTTACAAC
The DNA here is from genome assembly GCF_021461385.2 of Schistocerca piceifrons. Taxonomy (NCBI): domain Eukaryota; kingdom Metazoa; phylum Arthropoda; class Insecta; order Orthoptera; family Acrididae; genus Schistocerca; species Schistocerca piceifrons. The sequence goes on along the minus strand of NW_025727693.1, from coordinate 146,388 downwards.
AGTCACAACTACGAGCTTACTCTGGCCAGTTCACCACAAGCGATACGTTATTATTTGTCGACATTATGACATTCACAGTACTCCTGCTAAGAGCTCCTCCAGTTTGCAAATGTATCTCAACTGTTGACGAGGCATTTGGGTCCCTTTATTGAGTCATAGTTACTCCTGTCGGTTGCTGCCCGTTTTACAACAGTCACATCTGCTAGCTTACTTTGGCCAGTTCACATGGATCGATACGCCATTAACTGTCGACATAAAGACATTCACAGTACGCCAGCCGGGAACTTCTCGAGTTTGCCGATGTATTTCGCCTGTTGACGAGGCATTTGGCTACCTTAAGAGAGTCATAGTTACTCGTGCCAGTGTCTCACCGTTACTCCTGCCAATTGTTCCCCGTTTTCCACAATGACATTTTCAAGCTTACTCTGGAAAGTTCACCTGAGGCGATACGCCATTATCTGTCAACATAATGACTTTCACAGTACTCCTCCCGGGAGCTCCTCGAGTTTGCCGATTTATTGCGCCTGTTGACGAGGTATTTGGCTACCTCAAGAGAGTCATATTTACTCCTGTCGGTTGCTCCCCGTTTTACAACAGTCACATCTAGAAGCTTACTCTGGCCAGTTCACCTGAATCGATACGCCATTAACTGTCGACATAAAGACTTTCACAGTACTCCTGCCGGGAGCTTCTCGAATTTGCCGATGTATTTCGCCTGTTGACGGGGCATTTGGCTACCTTAAGAGATTCATAGTTACTCGTGCCAGTGTCTCACCGTTACTCCTGCTAATTGTTCCCGGTTTTCCACAATGACATTTTCAAGCTTACTCTGGCTAGTTCACCTGAGGCGATACGCCATTATCTGTCAACATAATGACTTTCACAGTACTCCTCCCGGGAGCTCCTCGAGTTTGCCTATGTATTTCGCCTGTTGACGAGGCATATGGCTACCTTAAGAGAGTCATAGTTTCTCCTGTCGGTTGCACCCCGTTTTACCACAGTCACATTTTCAGCTTCCTTTAGCCAGTTCTCCTGAAGCGATACGCCATTATCTGTCAACATAAAGACTTCCACAGTATTCCCGCCGGGAGCTTCTCGTGTTTGCTGATGTATTTCGCCTGTTGACGAGGCATTTGGCTACCTTGAGAGAGGCATAGTTACTCCTGTCGGTCGCTCCCCGTTTTACAACAGTCACATCTACAAGCTTACACTGGCCAGTTCACCTGAATCGATACGCCATTAACTGTCGACATAAAGACATTCACAGTACGCCTGCCCTGAACTTCTCGAGTTTGGCGATGTATCTCGGTTGTTGACGAGGCATTTGGCTACCTTAAGAGAGTCGTAGTTACTCCTGTCAGTTTCTCCCCGTTTTACAACAGTCACAACTACGAGCTTACTCTGACCAGTTCACCACAAGCGATACGTTATCATTTGTCGACATTATGACATTCACAGTACTCCTGCTAAGAGCTCCTCCAGTTTGCAAATGTATCTCAACTGTTGACGAGGCATTTGGGTCCCTTTATTGAGTCATAGTTACTCCTGTCGGTTGCTGGCCGTTTTACAACAGTCACATCTGCTAGCTTACTTTGGCCAGTTCACATGGATCGATACGCCATTAACTGTCGACATAAAGACATTCACAGTACGCCAGCCGGGAACTTCTCGAGTTTGCCGATGTATTTCGCCTGTTGACGAGGCATTTGGCTTCCTTAAGAGAGTCATAGTTACTCGTGCCAGTGTCTCACCGTTACTCCTGCCAATTGTTCCATGTTTTCCACAATGACATTTTCAAGCTTACTCTGGAAAGTTCACCTGAAGCTTTACGCCATTATCTGTCGACATAAAGACTTTCACGGTACTCCTGCCGGGAGCTTGTCGAGTTTGCCGATGTGTTTCGCCTGTTGGCGAGGCATTTGGGTAACGTAAGAGAGTCACAGTTACGCCAGTCATTTGTTCCCCGTTTTACCACAGTCACATTTTCAAGCTTCCTCTAGCAGCTCACCTGAAGCGATACGCAATTATCTGTCAATATATAGACTTTCACAGTACTCCTGCCGGTAGCGTCTCGAGTTTGCCCATTTTTTTCGCCTGTTGAGGGCCATTTGGCTACCTTAAGAGAGTCATAGTTACTCCAGTCAGTTGCTCCAAGTTTTGCCACAGTCACATTTTCAAGCTTATTGTGGCTGGCCAGTTCACCTGAAGCGATACGCCATTATCTGTCGACATAAAGACTTTCACATTACTCCTGCCGGTAGCTTCTCGAGTTTGCCGATGTATTTCGCCTGTTGACGAGGCATATGGCTACCTTAAGAGAGTCATAGTTTCTCCTGTCGGTTGCACCCCGTTTTACCACAGTCACATTTTCAGCTTCCTTTAGCCAGTTCTCCTGAAGCGATACGCCATTATCTGTCAACATAAAGACTTCCACAGTATTCCTGCCGGGAGCTTCTCGAGTTTGCTGATGTATTTCGCCTGTTGACGAGGCATTTGGCTACCTTGAGAGAGGCATAGTTACTCCTGTCGGTTGCTCCCCGTTTTACAACAGTCACATCTACAAGCTTACACTGGCCAGTTCACCTGAATCGATACGCCATTAACTGTCGACATAAAGACATTCACAGTACGCCTGCCCTGAACTTCTCGAGTTTGGCGATGTATCTCGGCTGTTGACGAGGCATTTGGCTACCTTAAGAGAGTCGTAGTTACTCCTGTCAGTTTCTCCCCGTTTTACAACAGTCACAACTACGAGCTTACTCTGGCCAGTTCACCACAAGCGATACGTTATTATTTGTCGACATTATGACATTCACAGTACTCCTGCTAAGAGCTCCTCCAGTTTGCAAATGTATCTCAACTGTTGACGAGGCATTTGGGTCCCTTTATTGAGTCATAGTTACTCCTGTCGGTTGCTGCCCGTTTTACAACAGTCACATCTGCTAGCTTACTTTGGCCAGTTCACATGGATCGATACGCCATTAACTGTCGACATAAAGACATTCACAGTACGCCAGCCGGGAACTTCTCGAGTTTGCCGATGTATTTCGCCTGTTGACGAGGCATTTGGCTACCTTAAGAGAGTCATAGTTACTCGTGCCAGTGTCTCACCGTTACTCCTGCCAATTGTTCCCCGTTTTCCACAATGACATTTTCAAGCTTACTCTGGAAAGTTCACCTGAGGCGATACGCCATTATCTGTCAACATAATGACTTTCACAGTACTCCTCCCGGGAGCTCCTCGAGTTTGCCGATTTATTGCGCCTGTTGACGAGGTATTTGGCTACCTCAAGAGAGTCATATTTACTCCTGTCGGTTGCTCCCCGTTTTACAACAGTCACATCTAGAAGCTTACTCTGGCCAGTTCACCTGAATCGATACGCCATTAACTGTCGACATAAAGACTTTCACAGTACTCCTGCCGGGAGCTTCTCGAATTTGCCGATGTATTTCGCCTGTTGACGGGGCATTTGGCTACCTTAAGAGATTCATAGTTACTCGTGCCAGTGTCTCACCGTTACTCCTGCTAATTGTTCCCGGTTTTCCACAATGACATTTTCAAGCTTACTCTGGCTAGTTCACCTGAGGCGATACGCCATTATCTGTCAACATAATGACTTTCACAGTACTCCTCCCGGGAGCTCCTCGAGTTTGCCTATGTATTTCGCCTGTTGAAGAGGCATATGGCTACCTTAAGAGAGTCATAGTTTCTCCTGTCGGTTGCACCCCGTTTTACCACAGTCACATTTTCAGCTTCCTTTAGCCAGTTCTCCTGAAGCGATACGCCATTATCTGTCAACATAAAGACTTCCACAGTATTCCCGCCGGGAGCTTCTCGTGTTTGCTGATGTATTTCGCCTGTTGACGAGGCATTTGGCTACCTTGAGAGAGGCATAGTTACTCCTGTCGGTCGCTCCCCGTTTTACAACAGTCACATCTACAAGCTTACACTGGCCAGTTCACCTGAATCGATACGCCATTAACTGTCGACATAAAGACATTCACAGTACGCCTGCCCTGAACTTCTCGAGTTTGGCGATGTATCTCGGTTGTTGACGAGGCATTTGGCTACCTTAAGAGAGTCGTAGTTACTCCTGTCAGTTTCTCCCCGTTTTACAACAGTCACAACTACGAGCTTACTCTGACCAGTTCACCACAAGCGATACGTTATCATTTGTCGACATTATGACATTCACAGTACTCCTGCTAAGAGCTCCTCCAGTTTGCAAATGTATCTCAACTGTTGACAAGGCATTTGGGTCCCTTTATTGAGTCATAGTTACTCCTGTCGGTTGCTGGCCGTTTTACAACAGTCACATCTGCTAGCTTACTTTGGCCAGTTCACATGGATCGATACGCCATTAACTGTCGACATAAAGACATTCACAGTACGCCAGCCGGGAACTTCTCGAGTTTGCCGATGTATTTCGCCTGTTGACGAGGCATTTGGCTTCCTTAAGAGAGTCATAGTTACTCGTGCCAGTGTCTCACCGTTACTCCTGCCAATTGTTCCCCGTTTTCCACAGTGACATTTTCAAGCTTACTCTGGAAAGTTCTCCTGAAGCGATACGCCATTATCTGTCAACATAAAGACTTCCACAGTATTCCTGCCGGGAGCTTCTCGAGTTTGCTGATGTATTTCGCCTGTTGACGAGGCATTTGGCTACCTTGAGAGAGGCATAGTTACTCCTGTCGGTTGCTCCCCGTTTTACAACAGTCACATCTACAAGCTTACACTGGCCAGTTCACCTGAATCGATACGCCATTAACTGTCGACATAAAGACATTCACAGTACGCCTGCCCTGAACTTCTCGAGTTTGGCGATGTATCTCGGCTGTTGACGAGGCATTTGGCTACCTTAAGAGAGTCGTAGTTACTCCTGTCAGTTTCTCCCCGTTTTACAACAGTCACAACTACGAGCTTACTCTGGCCAGTTCACCACAAGCGATACGTTATTATTTGTCGACATTATGACATTCACAGTACTCCTGCTAAGAGCTCCTCCAGTTTGCAAATGTATCTCAACTGTTGACGAGGCATTTGGGTCCCTTTATTGAGTCATAGTTACTCCTGTCGGTTGCTGCCCGTTTTACAACAGTCACATCTGCTAGCTTACTTTGGCCAGTTCACATGGATCGATACGCCATTAACTGTCGACATAAAGACATTCACAGTACGCCAGCCGGGAACTTCTCGAGTTTGCCGATGTATTTCGCCTGTTGACGAGGCATTTGGCTACCTTAAGAGAGTCATAGTTACTCGTGCCAGTGTCTCACCGTTACTCCTGCCAATTGTTCCCCGTTTTCCACAATGACATTTTCAAGCTTACTCTGGAAAGTTCACCTGAGGCGATACGCCATTATCTGTCAACATAATGACTTTCACAGTACTCCTCCCGGGAGCTCCTCGAGTTTGCCGATTTATTGCGCCTGTTGACGAGGTATTTGGCTACCTCAAGAGAGTCATATTTACTCCTGTCGGTTGCTCCCCGTTTTACAACAGTCACATCTAGAAGCTTACTCTGGCCAGTTCACCTGAATCGATACGCCATTAACTGTCGACATAAAGACTTTCACAGTACTCCTGCCGGGAGCTTCTCGAATTTGCCGATGTATTTCGCCTGTTGACGGGGCATTTGGCTACCTTAAGAGATTCATAGTTACTCGTGCCAGTGTCTCACCGTTACTCCTGCTAATTGTTCCCGGTTTTCCACAATGACATTTTCAAGCTTACTCTGGCTAGTTCACCTGAGGCGATACGCCATTATCTGTCAACATAATGACTTTCACAGTACTCCTCCCGGGAGCTCCTCGAGTTTGCCTATGTATTTCGCCTGTTGAAGAGGCATATGGCTACCTTAAGAGAGTCATAGTTTCTCCTGTCGGTTGCACCCCGTTTTACCACAGTCACATTTTCAGCTTCCTTTAGCCAGTTCTCCTGAAGCGATACGCCATTATCTGTCAACATAAAGACTTCCACAGTATTCCCGCCGGGAGCTTCTCGTGTTTGCTGATGTATTTCGCCTGTTGACGAGGCATTTGGCTACCTTGAGAGAGGCATAGTTACTCCTGTCGGTCGCTCCCCGTTTTACAACAGTCACATCTACAAGCTTACACTGGCCAGTTCACCTGAATCGATACGCCATTAACTGTCGACATAAAGACATTCACAGTACGCCTGCCCTGAACTTCTCGAGTTTGGCGATGTATCTCGGTTGTTGACGAGGCATTTGGCTACCTTAAGAGAGTCGTAGTTACTCCTGTCAGTTTCTCCCCGTTTTACAACAGTCACAACTACGAGCTTACTCTGACCAGTTCACCACAAGCGATACGTTATCATTTGTCGACATTATGACATTCACAGTACTCCTGCTAAGAGCTCCTCCAGTTTGCAAATGTATCTCAACTGTTGACAAGGCATTTGGGTCCCTTTATTGAGTCATAGTTACTCCTGTCGGTTGCTGGCCGTTTTACAACAGTCACATCTGCTAGCTTACTTTGGCCAGTTCACATGGATCGATACGCCATTAACTGTCGACATAAAGACATTCACAGTACGCCAGCCGGGAACTTCTCGAGTTTGCCGATGTATTTCGCCTGTTGACGAGGCATTTGGCTTCCTTAAGAGAGTCATAGTTACTCGTGCCAGTGTCTCACCGTTACTCCTGCCAATTGTTCCCCGTTTTCCACAGTGACATTTTCAAGCTTACTCTGGAAAGTTCTCCTGAAGCGATACGCCATTATCTGTCAACATAAAGACTTCCACAGTATTCCTGCCGGGAGCTTCTCGAGTTTGCTGATGTATTTCGCCTGTTGACGAGGCATTTGGCTACCTTGAGAGAGGCATAGTTACTCCTGTCGGTTGCTCCCCGTTTTACAACAGTCACATCTACAAGCTTACACTGGCCAGTTCACCTGAATCGATACGCCATTAACTGTCGACATAAAGACATTCACAGTACGCCTGCCCTGAACTTCTCGAGTTTGGCGATGTATCTCGGCTGTTGACGAGGCATTTGGCTACCTTAAGAGAGTCGTAGTTACTCCTGTCAGTTTCTCCCCGTTTTACAACAGTCACAACTACGAGCTTACTCTGGCCAGTTCACCACAAGCGATACGTTATTATTTGTCGACATTATGACATTCACAGTACTCCTGCTAAGAGCTCCTCCAGTTTGCAAATGTATCTCAACTGTTGACGAGGCATTTGGGTCCCTTTATTGAGTCATAGTTACTCCTGTCGGTTGCTGCCCGTTTTACAACAGTCACATCTGCTAGCTTACTTTGGCCAGTTCACATGGATCGATACGCCATTAACTGTCGACATAAAGACATTCACAGTACGCCAGCCGGGAACTTCTCGAGTTTGCCGATGTATTTCGCCTGTTGACGAGGCATTTGGCTACCTTAAGAGAGTCATAGTTACTCGTGCCAGTGTCTCACCGTTACTCCTGCCAATTGTTCCCCGTTTTCCACAATGACATTTTCAAGCTTACTCTGGAAAGTTCACCTGAGGCGATACGCCATTATCTGTCAACATAATGACTTTCACAGTACTCCTCCCGGGAGCTCCTCGAGTTTGCCGATTTATTGCGCCTGTTGACGAGGTATTTGGCTACCTCAAGAGAGTCATATTTACTCCTGTCGGTTGCTCCCCGTTTTACAACAGTCACATCTAGAAGCTTACTCTGGCCAGTTCACCTGAATCGATACGCCATTAACTGTCGACATAAAGACTTTCACAGTACTCCTGCCGGGAGCTTCTCGAATTTGCCGATGTATTTCGCCTGTTGACGGGGCATTTGGCTACCTTAAGAGATTCATAGTTACTCGTGCCAGTGTCTCACCGTTACTCCTGCTAATTGTTCCCGGTTTTCCACAATGACATTTTCAAGCTTACTCTGGTTAGTTCACCTGAGGCGATACGCCATTATCTGTCAACATAATGACTTTCACAGTACTCCTCCCGGGAGCTCCTCGAGTTTGCCTATGTATTTCGCCTGTTGACGAGGCATATGGCTACCTTAAGAGAGTCATAGTTTCTCCTGTCGGTTGCACCCCGTTTTACCACAGTCACATTTTCAGCTTCCTTTAGCCAGTTCTCCTGAAGCGATACGCCATTATCTGTCAACATAAAGACTTCCACAGTATTCCCGCCGGGAGCTTCTCGTGTTTGCTGATGTATTTCGCCTGTTGACGAGGCATTTGGCTACCTTGAGAGAGGCATAGTTACTCCTGTCGGTCGCTCCCCGTTTTACAACAGTCACATCTACAAGCTTACACTGGCCAGTTCACCTGAATCGATACGCCATTAACTGTCGACATAAAGACATTCACAGTACGCCTGCCCTGAACTTCTCGAGTTTGGCGATGTATCTCGGTTGTTGACGAGGCATTTGGCTACCTTAAGAGAGTCGTAGTTACTCCTGTCAGTTTCTCCCCGTTTTACAACAGTCACAACTACGAGCTTACTCTGACCAGTTCACCACAAGCGATACGTTATCATTTGTCGACATTATGACATTCACAGTACTCCTGCTAAGAGCTCCTCCAGTTTGCAAATGTATCTCAACTGTTGACGAGGCATTTGGGTCCCTTTATTGAGTCATAGTTACTCCTGTCGGTTGCTGGCCGTTTTACAACAGTCACATCTGCTAGCTTACTTTGGCCAGTTCACATGGATCGATACGCCATTAACTGTCGACATAAAGACATTCACAGTACGCCAGCCGGGAACTTCTCGAGTTTGCCGATGTATTTCGCCTGTTGACGAGGCATTTGGCTTCCTTAAGAGAGTCATAGTTACTCGTGCCAGTGTCTCACCGTTACTCCTGCCAATTGTTCCATGTTTTCCACAATGACATTTTCAAGCTTACTCTGGAAAGTTCACCTGAAGCTTTACGCCATTATCTGTCGACATAAAGACTTTCACGGTACTCCTGCCGGGAGCTTGTCGAGTTTGCCGATGTGTTTCGCCTGTTGGCGAGGCATTTGGGTAACGTAAGAGAGTCACAGTTACGCCAGTCATTTGTTCCCCGTTTTACCACAGTCACATTTTCAAGCTTCCTCTAGCAGCTCACCTGAAGCGATACGCAATTATCTGTCAATATATAGACTTTCACAGTACTCCTGCCGGTAGCGTCTCGAGTTTGCCCATTTTTTTCGCCTGTTGAGGGCCATTTGGCTACCTTAAGAGAGTCATAGTTACTCCAGTCAGTTGCTCCAAGTTTTGCCACAGTCACATTTTCAAGCTTATTGTGGCTGGCCAGTTCACCTGAAGCGATACGCCATTATCTGTCGACATAAAGACTTTCACATTACTCCTGCCGGTAGCTTCTCGAGTTTGCCGATGTATTTCGCCTGTTGACGAGGCATATGGCTACCTTAAGAGAGTCATAGTTTCTCCTGTCGGTTGCACCCCGTTTTACCACAGTCACATTTTCAGCTTCCTTTAGCCAGTTCTCCTGAAGCGATACGCCATTATCTGTCAACATAAAGACTTCCACAGTATTCCTGCCGGGAGCTTCTCGAGTTTGCTGATGTATTTCGCCTGTTGACGAGGCATTTGGCTACCTTGAGAGAGGCATAGTTACTCCTGTCGGTTGCTCCCCGTTTTACAACAGTCACATCTACAAGCTTACACTGGCCAGTTCACCTGAATCGATACGCCATTAACTGTCGACATAAAGACATTCACAGTACGCCTGCCCTGAACTTCTCGAGTTTGGCGATGTATCTCGGCTGTTGACGAGGCATTTGGCTACCTTAAGAGAGTCGTAGTTACTCCTGTCAGTTTCTCCCCGTTTTACAACAGTCACAACTACGAGCTTACTCTGGCCAGTTCACCACAAGCGATACGTTATTATTTGTCGACATTATGACATTCACAGTACTCCTGCTAAGAGCTCCTCCAGTTTGCAAATGTATCTCAACTGTTGACGAGGCATTTGGGTCCCTTTATTGAGTCATAGTTACTCCTGTCGGTTGCTGCCCGTTTTACAACAGTCACATCTGCTAGCTTACTTTGGCCAGTTCACATGGATCGATACGCCATTAACTGTCGACATAAAGACATTCACAGTACGCCAGCCGGGAACTTCTCGAGTTTGCCGATGTATTTCGCCTGTTGACGAGGCATTTGGCTACCTTAAGAGAGTCATAGTTACTCGTGCCAGTGTCTCACCGTTACTCCTGCCAATTGTTCCCCGTTTTCCACAATGACATTTTCAAGCTTACTCTGGAAAGTTCACCTGAGGCGATACGCCATTATCTGTCAACATAATGACTTTCACAGTACTCCTCCCGGGAGCTCCTCGAGTTTGCCGATTTATTGCGCCTGTTGACGAGGTATTTGGCTACCTCAAGAGAGTCATATTTACTCCTGTCGGTTGCTCCCCGTTTTACAACAGTCACATCTAGAAGCTTACTCTGGCCAGTTCACCTGAATCGATACGCCATTAACTGTCGACATAAAGACTTTCACAGTACTCCTGCCGGGAGCTTTTCGAATTTGCCGATGTATTTCGCCTGTTGACGGGGCATTTGGCTACCTTAAGAGATTCATAGTTACTCGTGCCAGTGTCTCACCGTTACTCCTGCTAATTGTTCCCGGTTTTCCACAATGACATTTTCAAGCTTACTCTGGCTAGTTCACCTGAGGCGATACGCCATTATCTGTCAACATAATGACTTTCACAGTACTCCTCCCGGGAGCTCCTCGAGTTTGCCTATGTATTTCGCCTGTTGACGAGGCATATGGCTACCTTAAGAGAGTCATAGTTTCTCCTGTCGGTTGCACCCCGTTTTACCACAGTCACATTTTCAGCTTCCTTTAGCCAGTTCTCCTGAAGCGATACGCCATTATCTGTCAACATAAAGACTTCCACAGTATTCCCGCCGGGAGCTTCTCGTGTTTGCTGATGTATTTCGCCTGTTGACGAGGCATTTGGCTACCTTGAGAGAGGCATAGTTACTCCTGTCGGTCGCTCCCCGTTTTACAACAGTCACATCTACAAGCTTACACTGGCCAGTTCACCTGAATCGATACGCCATTAACTGTCGACATAAAGACATTCACAGTACGCCTGCCCTGAACTTCTCGAGTTTGGCGATGTATCTCGGTTGTTGACGAGGCATTTGGCTACCTTAAGAGAGTCGTAGTTACTCCTGTCAGTTTCTCCCCGTTTTACAACAGTCACAACTACGAGCTTACTCTGACCAGTTCACCACAAGCGATACGTTATCATTTGTCGACATTATGACATTCACAGTACTCCTGCTAAGAGCTCCTCCAGTTTGCAAATGTATCTCAACTGTTGACGAGGCATTTGGGTCCCTTTATTGAGTCATAGTTACTCCTGTCGGTTGCTGGCCGTTTTACAACAGTCACATCTGCTAGCTTACTTTGGCCAGTTCACATGGATCGATACGCCATTAACTGTCGACATAAAGACATTCACAGTACGCCAGCCGGGAACTTCTCGAGTTTGCCGATGTATTTCGCCTGTTGACGAGGCATTTGGCTTCCTTAAGAGAGTCATAGTTACTCGTGCCAGTGTCTCACCGTTACTCCTGCCAATTGTTCCATGTTTTCCACAATGACATTTTCAAGCTTACTCTGGAAAGTTCACCTGAAGCTTTACGCCATTATCTGTCGACATAAAGACTTTCACGGTACTCCTGCCGGGAGCTTGTCGAGTTTGCCGATGTGTTTCGCCTGTTGGCGAGGCATTTGGGTAACGTAAGAGAGTCACAGTTACGCCAGTCATTTGTTCCCCGTTTTACCACAGTCACATTTTCAAGCTTCCTCTAGCAGCTCACCTGAAGCGATACGCAATTATCTGTCAATATATAGACTTTCACAGTACTCCTGCCGGTAGCGTCTCGAGTTTGCCCATTTTTTTCGCCTGTTGAGGGCCATTTGGCTACCTTAAGAGAGTCATAGTTACTCCAGTCAGTTGCTCCAAGTTTTGCCACAGTCACATTTTCAAGCTTATTGTGGCTGGCCAGTTCACCTGAAGCGATACGCCATTATCTGTCGACATAAAGACTTTCACATTACTCCTGCCGGTAGCTTCTCGAGTTTGCCGATGTATTTCGCCTGTTGACGAGGCATATGGCTACCTTAAGAGAGTCATAGTTTCTCCTGTCGGTTGCACCCCGTTTTACCACAGTCACATTTTCAGCTTCCTTTAGCCAGTTCTCCTGAAGCGATACGCCATTATCTGTCAACATAAAGACTTCCACAGTATTCCTGCCGGGAGCTTCTCGAGTTTGCTGATGTATTTCGCCTGTTGACGAGGCATTTGGCTACCTTGAGAGAGGCATAGTTACTCCTGTCGGTTGCTCCCCGTTTTACAACAGTCACATCTACAAGCTTACACTGGCCAGTTCACCTGAATCGATACGCCATTAACTGTCGACATAAAGACATTCACAGTACGCCTGCCCTGAACTTCTCGAGTTTGGCGATGTATCTCGGCTGTTGACGAGGCATTTGGCTACCTTAAGAGAGTCGTAGTTACTCCTGTCAGTTTCTCCCCGTTTTACAACAGTCACAACTACGAGCTTACTCTGGCCAGTTCACCACAAGCGATACGTTATTATTTGTCGACATTATGACATTCACAGTACTCCTGCTAAGAGCTCCTCCAGTTTGCAAATGTATCTCAACTGTTGACGAGGCATTTGGGTCCCTTTATTGAGTCATAGTTACTCCTGTCGGTTGCTGCCCGTTTTACAACAGTCACATCTGCTAGCTTACTTTGGCCAGTTCACATGGATCGATACGCCATTAACTGTCGACATAAAGACATTCACAGTACGCCAGCCGGGAACTTCTCGAGTTTGCCGATGTATTTCGCCTGTTGACGAGGCATTTGGCTACCTTAAGAGAGTCATAGTTACTCGTGCCAGTGTCTCACCGTTACTCCTGCCAATTGTTCCCCGTTTTCCACAATGACATTTTCAAGCTTACTCTGGAAAGTTCACCTGAGGCGATACGCCATTATCTGTCAACATAATGACTTTCACAGTACTCCTCCCGGGAGCTCCTCGAGTTTGCCGATTTATTGCGCCTGTTGACGAGGTATTTGGCTACCTCAAGAGAGTCATATTTACTCCTGTCGGTTGCTCCCCGTTTTACAACAGTCACATCTAGAAGCTTACTCTGGCCAGTTCACCTGAATCGATACGCCATTAACTGTCGACATAAAGACTTTCACAGTACTCCTGCCGGGAGCTTCTCGAATTTGCCGATGTATTTCGCCTGTTGACGGGGCATTTGGCTACCTTAAGAGATTCATAGTTACTCGTGCCAGTGTCTCACCGTTACTCCTGCTAATTGTTCCCGGTTTTCCACAATGACATTTTCAAGCTTACTCTGGCTAGTTCACCTGAGGCGATACGCCATTATCTGTCAACATAATGACTTTCACAGTACTCCTCCCGGGAGCTCCTCGAGTTTGCCTATGTATTTCGCCTGTTGACGAGGCATATGGCTACCTTAAGAGAGTCATAGTTTCTCCTGTCGGTTGCACCCCGTTTTACCACAGTCACATTTTCAGCTTCCTTTAGCCAGTTCTCCTGAAGCGATACGCCATTATCTGTCAACATAAAGACTTCCACAGTATTCCCGCCGGGAGCTTCTCGTGTTTGCTGATGTATTTCGCCTGTTGACGAGGCATTTGGCTACCTTGAGAGAGGCATAGTTACTCCTGTCGGTCGCTCCCCGTTTTACAACAGTCACATCTACAAGCTTACACTGGCCAGTTCACCTGAATCGATACGCCATTAACTGTCGACATAAAGACATTCACAGTACGCCTGCCCTGAACTTCTCGAGTTTGGCGATGTATCTCGGTTGTTGACGAGGCATTTGGCTACCTTAAGAGAGTCGTAGTTACTCCTGTCAGTTTCTCCCCGTTTTACAACAGTCACAACTACGAGCTTACTCTGACCAGTTCACCACAAGCGATACGTTATCATTTGTCGACATTATGACATTCACAGTACTCCTGCTAAGAGCTCCTCCAGTTTGCAAATGTATCTCAACTGTTGACGAGGCATTTGGGTCCCTTTATTGAGTCATAGTTACTCCTGTCGGTTGCTGGCCGTTTTACAACAGTCACATCTGCTAGCTTACTTTGGCCAGTTCACATGGATCGATACGCCATTAACTGTCGACATAAAGACATTCACAGTACGCCAGCCGGGAACTTCTCGAGTTTGCCGATGTATTTCGCCTGTTGACGAGGCATTTGGCTTCCTTAAGAGAGTCATAGTTACTCGTGCCAGTGTCTCACCGTTACTCCTGCCAATTGTTCCATGTTTTCCACAATGACATTTTCAAGCTTACTCTGGAAAGTTCACCTGAAGCTTTACGCCATTATCTGTCGACATAAAGACTTTCACGGTACTCCTGCCGGGAGCTTGTCGAGTTTGCCGATGTGTTTCGCCTGTTGGCGAGGCATTTGGGTAACGTAAGAGAGTCACAGTTACGCCAGTCATTTGTTCCCCGTTTTACCACAGTCACATTTTCAAGCTTCCTCTAGCAGCTCACCTGAAGCGATACGCAATTATCTGTCAATATATAGACTTTCACAGTACTCCTGCCGGTAGCGTCTCGAGTTTGCCCATTTTTTTCGCCTGTTGAGGGCCATTTGGCTACCTTAAGAGAGTCATAGTTACTCCAGTCAGTTGCTCCAAGCTTTGCCACAGTCACATTTTCAAGCTTATTGTGGCTGGCCAGTTCACCTGAAGCGATACGCCATTATCTGTCGACATAAAGACTTTCACATTACTCCTGCCGGTAGCTTCTCGAGTTTGCCGATGTATTTCGCCTGTTGACGAGGCATATGGCTACCTTAAGAGAGTCATAGTTTCTCCTGTCGGTTGCACCCCGTTTTACCACAGTCACATTTTCAGCTTCCTTTAGCCAGTTCTCCTGAAGCGATACGCCATTATCTGTCAACATAAAGACTTCCACAGTATTCCTGCCGGGAGCTTCTCGAGTTTGCTGATGTATTTCGCCTGTTGACGAGGCATTTGGCTACCTTGAGAGAGGCATAGTTACTCCTGTCGGTTGCTCCCCGTTTTACAACAGTCACATCTACAAGCTTACACTGGCCAGTTCACCTGAATCGATACGCCATTAACTGTCGACATAAAGACATTCACAGTACGCCTGCCCTGAACTTCTCGAGTTTGGCGATGTATCTCGGCTGTTGACGAGGCATTTGGCTACCTTAAGAGAGTCGTAGTTACTCCTGTCAGTTTCTCCCCGTTTTACAACAGTCACAACTACGAGCTTACTCTGGCCAGTTCACCACAAGCGATACGTTATTATTTGTCGACATTATGACATTCACAGTACTCCTGCTAAGAGCTCCTCCAGTTTGCAAATGTATCTCAACTGTTGACGAGGCATTTGGGTCCCTTTATTGAGTCATAGTTACTCCTGTCGGTTGCTGCCCGTTTTACAACAGTCACATCTGCTAGCTTACTTTGGCCAGTTCACATGGATCGATACGCCATTAACTGTCGACATAAAGACATTCACAGTACGCCAGCCGGGAACTTCTCGAGTTTGCCGATGTATTTCGCCTGTTGACGAGGCATTTGGCTACCTTAAGAGAGTCATAGTTACTCGTGCCAGTGTCTCACCGTTACTCCTGCCAATTGTTCCCCGTTTTCCACAATGACATTTTCAAGCTTACTCTGGAAAGTTCACCTGAGGCGATACGCCATTATCTGTCAACATAATGACTTTCACAGTACTCCTCCCGGGAGCTCCTCGAGCTTGCCGATTTATTGCGCCTGTTGACGAGGTATTTGGCTACCTCAAGAGAGTCATATTTACTCCTGTCGGTTGCTCCCCGTTTTACAACAGTCACATCTAGAAGCTTACTCTGGCCAGTTCACCTGAATCGATACGCCATTAACTGTCGACATAAAGACTTTCACAGTACTCCTGCCGGGAGCTTCTCGAATTTGCCGATGTATTTCGCCTGTTGACGGGGCATTTGGCTACCTTAAGAGATTCATAGTTACTCGTGCCAGTGTCTCACCGTTACTCCTGCTAATTGTTCCCGGTTTTCCACAATGACATTTTCAAGCTTACTCTGGCTAGTTCACCTGAGGCGATACGCCATTATCTGTCAACATAATGACTTTCACAGTACTCCTCCCGGGAGCTCCTCGAGTTTGCCTATGTATTTCGCCTGTTGACGAGGCATATGGCTACCTTAAGAGAGTCATAGTTTCTCCTGTCGGTTGCACCCCGTTTTACCACAGTCACATTTTCAGCTTCCTTTAGCCAGTTCTCCTGAAGCGATACGCCATTATCTGTCAACATAAAGACTTCCACAGTATTCCCGCCGGGAGCTTCTCGTGTTTGCTGATGTATTTCGCCTGTTGACGAGGCATTTGGCTACCTTGAGAGAGGCATAGTTACTCCTGTCGGTCGCTCCCCGTTTTACAACAGTCACATCTACAAGCTTACACTGGCCAGTTCACCTGAATCGATACGCCATTAACTGTCGACATAAAGACATTCACAGTACGCCTGCCCTGAACTTCTCGAGTTTGGCGATGTATCTCGGTTGTTGACGAGGCATTTGGCTACCTTAAGAGAGTCGTAGTTACTCCTGTCAGTTTCTCCCCGTTTTACAACAGTCACAACTACGAGCTTACTCTGACCAGTTCACCACAAGCGATACGTTATCATTTGTCGACATTATGACATTCACAGTACTCCTGCTAAGAGCTCCTCCAGTTTGCAAATGTATCTCAACTGTTGACGAGGCATTTGGGTCCCTTTATTGAGTCATAGTTACTCCTGTCGGTTGCTGGCCGTTTTACAACAGTCACATCTGCTAGCTTACTTTGGCCAGTTCACATGGATCGATACGCCATTAACTGTCGACATAAAGACATTCACAGTACGCCAGCCGGGAACTTCTCGAGTTTGCCGATGTATTTCGCCTGTTGACGAGGCATTTGGCTTCCTTAAGAGAGTCATAGTTACTCGTGCCAGTGTCTCACCGTTACTCCTGCCAATTGTTCCATGTTTTCCACAATGACATTTTCAAGCTTACTCTGGAAAGTTCACCTGAAGCTTTACGCCATTATCTGTCGACATAAAGACTTTCACGGTACTCCTGCCGGGAGCTTGTCGAGTTTGCCGATGTGTTTCGCCTGTTGGCGAGGCATTTGGGTAACGTAAGAGAGTCACAGTTACGCCAGTCATTTGTTCCCCGTTTTACCACAGTCACATTTTCAAGCTTCCTCTAGCAGCTCACCTGAAGCGATACGCAATTATCTGTCAATATATAGACTTTCACAGTACTCCTGCCGGTAGCGTCTCGAGTTTGCCCATTTTTTTCGCCTGTTGAGGGCCATTTGGCTACCTTAAGAGAGTCATAGTTACTCCAGTCAGTTGCTCCAAGTTTTGCCACAGTCACATTTTCAAGCTTATTGTGGCTGGCCAGTTCACCTGAAGCGATACGCCATTATCTGTCGACATAAAGACTTTCACATTACTCCTGCCGGTAGCTTCTCGAGTTTGCCGATGTATTTCGCCTGTTGACGAGGCATATGGCTACCTTAAGAGAGTCATAGTTTCTCCTGTCGGTTGCACCCCGTTTTACCACAGTCACATTTTCAGCTTCCTTTAGCCAGTTCTCCTGAAGCGATACGCCATTATCTGTCAACATAAAGACTTCCACAGTATTCCTGCCGGGAGCTTCTCGAGTTTGCTGATGTATTTCGCCTGTTGACGAGGCATTTGGCTACCTTGAGAGAGGCATAGTTACTCCTGTCGGTTGCTCCCCGTTTTACAACAGTCACATCTACAAGCTTACACTGGCCAGTTCACCTGAATCGATACGCCATTAACTGTCGACATAAAGACATTCACAGTACGCCTGCCCTGAACTTCTCGAGTTTGGCGATGTATCTCGGCTGTTGACGAGGCATTTGGCTACCTTAAGAGAGTCGTAGTTACTCCTGTCAGTTTCTCCCCGTTTTACAACAGTCACAACTACGAGCTTACTCTGGCCAGTTCACCACAAGCGATACGTTATTATTTGTCGACATTATGACATTCACAGTACTCCTGCTAAGAGCTCCTCCAGTTTGCAAATGTATCTCAACTGTTGACGAGGCATTTGGGTCCCTTTATTGAGTCATAGTTACTCCTGTCGGTTGCTGCCCGTTTTACAACAGTCACATCTGCTAGCTTACTTTGGCCAGTTCACATGGATCGATACGCCATTAACTGTCGACATAAAGACATTCACAGTACGCCAGCCGGGAACTTCTCGAGTTTGCCGATGTATTTCGCCTGTTGACGAGGCATTTGGCTACCTTAAGAGAGTCATAGTTACTCGTGCCAGTGTCTCACCGTTACTCCTGCCAATTGTTCCCCGTTTTCCACAATGACATTTTCAAGCTTACTCTGGAAAGTTCACCTGAGGCGATACGCCATTATCTGTCAACATAATGACTTTCACAGTACTCCTCCCGGGAGCTCCTCGAGTTTGCCGATTTATTGCGCCTGTTGACGAGGTATTTGGCTACCTCAAGAGAGTCATATTTACTCCTGTCGGTTGCTCCCCGTTTTACAACAGTCACATCTAGAAGCTTACTCTGGCCAGTTCACCTGAATCGATACGCCATTAACTGTCGACATAAAGACTTTCACAGTACTCCTGCCGGGAGCTTCTCGAATTTGCCGATGTATTTCGCCTGTTGACGGGGCATTTGGCTACCTTAAGAGATTCATAGTTACTCGTGCCAGTGTCTCACCGTTACTCCTGCTAATTGTTCCCGGTTTTCCACAATGACATTTTCAAGCTTACTCTGGCTAGTTCACCTGAGGCGATACGCCATTATCTGTCAACATAATGACTTTTTACAGTACTCCTCCCGGGAGCTCCTCGAGTTTGCCTATGTATTTCGCCTGTTGACGAGGCATATGGCTACCTTAAGAGAGTCATAGTTTCTCCTGTCGGTTGCACCCCGTTTTACCACAGTCACATTTTCAGCTTCCTTTAGCCAGTTCTCCTGAAGCGATACGCCATTATCTGTCAACATAAAGACTTCCACAGTATTCCCGCCGGGAGCTTCTCGTGTTTGCTGATGTATTTCGCCTGTTGACGAGGCATTTGGCTACCTTGAGAGAGGCATAGTTACTCCTGTCGGTCGCTCCCCGTTTTACAACAGTCACATCTACAAGCTTACACTGGCCAGTTCACCTGAATCGATACGCCATTAACTGTCGACATAAAGACATTCACAGTACGCCTGCCCTGAACTTCTCGAGTTTGGCGATGTATCTCGGTTGTTGACGAGGCATTTGGCTACCTTAAGAAAGTCGTAGTTACTCCTGTCAGTTTCTCCCCGTTTTACAACAGTCACAACTACGAGCTTACTCTGACCAGTTCACCACAAGCGATACGTTATCATTTGTCGACATTATGACATTCACAGTACTCCTGCTAAGAGCTCCTCCAGTTTGCAAATGTATCTCAACTGTTGACGAGGCATTTGGGTCCCTTTATTGAGTCATAGTTACTCCTGTCGGTTGCTGGCCGTTTTACAACAGTCACATCTGCTAGCTTACTTTGGCCAGTTCACATGGATCGATACGCCATTAACTGTCGACATAAAGACATTCACAGTACGCCAGCCGGGAACTTCTCGAGTTTGCTGATGTATTTCGCCTGTTGACGAGGCATTTGGCTTCCTTAAGAGAGTCATAGTTACTCGTGCCAGTGTCTCACCGTTACTCCTGCCAATTGTTCCATGTTTTCCACAATGACATTTTCAAGCTTACTCTGGAAAGTTCACCTGAAGCTTTACGCCATTATCTGTCGACATAAAGACTTTCACGGTACTCCTGCCGGGAGCTTGTCGAGTTTGCCGATGTGTTTCGCCTGTTGGCGAGGCATTTGGGTAACGTAAGAGAGTCACAGTTACGCCAGTCATTTGTTCCCCGTTTTACCACAGTCACATTTTCAAGCTTCCTCTAGCAGCTCACCTGAAGCGATACGCAATTATCTGTCAATATATAGACTTTCACAGTACTCCTGCCGGTAGCGTCTCGAGTTTGCCCATTTTTTTCGCCTGTTGAGGGCCATTTGGCTACCTTAAGAGAGTCATAGTTACTCCAGTCAGTTGCTCCAAGTTTTGCCACAGTCACATTTTCAAGCTTATTGTGGCTGGCCAGTTCACCTGAAGCGATACGCCATTATCTGTCGACATAAAGACTTTCACATTACTCCTGCCGGTAGCTTCTCGAGTTTGCCGATGTATTTCGCCTGTTGACGAGGCATATGGCTACCTTAAGAGAGTCATAGTTTCTCCTGTCGGTTGCACCCCGTTTTACCACAGTCACATTTTCAGCTTCCTTTAGCCAGTTCTCCTGAAGCGATACGCCATTATCTGTCAACATAAAGACTTCCACAGTATTCCTGCCGGGAGCTTCTCGAGTTTGCTGATGTATTTCGCCTGTTGACGAGGCATTTGGCTACCTTGAGAGAGGCATAGTTACTCCTGTCGGTTGCTCCCCGTTTTACAACAGTCACATCTACAAGCTTACACTGGCCAGTTCACCTGAATCGATACGCCATTAACTGTCGACATAAAGACATTCACAGTACGCCTGCCCTGAACTTCTCGAGTTTGGCGATGTATCTCGGCTGTTGACGAGGCATTTGGCTACCTTAAGAGAGTCGTAGTTACTCCTGTCAGTTTCTCCCCGTTTTACAACAGTCACAACTACGAGCTTACTCTGGCCAGTTCACCACAAGCGATACGTTATTATTTGTCGACATTATGACATTCACAGTACTCCTGCTAAGAGCTCCTCCAGTTTGCAAATGTATCTCAACTGTTGACGAGGCATTTGGGTCCCTTTATTGAGTCATAGTTACTCCTGTCGGTTGCTGCCCGTTTTACAACAGTCACATCTGCTAGCTTACTTTGGCCAGTTCACATGGATCGATACGCCATTAACTGTCGACATAAAGACATTCACAGTACGCCAGCCGGGAACTTCTCGAGTTTGCCGATGTATTTCGCCTGTTGACGAGGCATTTGGCTACCTTAAGAGAGTCATAGTTACTCGTGCCAGTGTCTCACCGTTACTCCTGCCAATTGTTCCCCGTTTTCCACAATGACATTTTCAAGCTTACTCTGGAAAGTTCACCTGAGGCGATACGCCATTATCTGTCAACATAATGACTTTCACAGTACTCCTCCCGGGAGCTCCTCGAGTTTGCCGATTTATTGCGCCTGTTGACGAGGTATTTGGCTACCTCAAGAGAGTCATATTTACTCCTGTCGGTTGCTCCCCGTTTTACAACAGTCACATCTAGAAGCTTACTCTGGCCAGTTCACCTGAATCGATACGCCATTAACTGTCGACATAAAGACTTTCACAGTACTCCTGCCGGGAGCTTCTCGAATTTGCCGATGTATTTCGCCTGTTGACGGGGCATTTGGCTACCTTAAGAGATTCATAGTTACTCGTGCCAGTGTCTCACCGTTACTCCTGCTAATTGTTCCCGGTTTTCCACAATGACATTTTCAAGCTTACTCTGGCTAGTTCACCTGAGGCGATACGCCATTATCTGTCAACATAATGACTTTCACAGTACTCCTCCCGGGAGCTCCTCGAGTTTGCCTATGTATTTCGCCTGTTGACGAGGCATATGGCTACCTTAAGAGAGTCATAGTTTCTCCTGTCGGTTGCACCCCGTTTTACCACAGTCACATTTTCAGCTTCCTTTAGCCAGTTCTCCTGAAGCGATACGCCATTATCTGTCAACATAAAGACTTCCACAGTATTCCCGCCGGGAGCTTCTCGTGTTTGCTGATGTATTTCGCCTGTTGACGAGGCATTTGGCTACCTTGAGAGAGGCATAGTTACTCCTGTCGGTCGCTCCCCGTTTTACAACAGTCACATCTACAAGCTTACACTGGCCAGTTCACCTGAATCGATACGCCATTAACTGTCGACATAAAGACATTCACAGTACGCCTGCCCTGAACTTCTCGAGTTTGGCGATGTATCTCGGTTGTTGACGAGGCATTTGGCTACCTTAAGAGAGTCGTAGTTACTCCTGTCAGTTTCTCCCCGTTTTACAACAGTCACAACTACGAGCTTACTCTGACCAGTTCACCACAAGCGATACGTTATCATTTGTCGACATTATGACATTCACAGTACTCCTGCTAAGAGCTCCTCCAGTTTGCAAATGTATCTCAACTGTTGACGAGGCATTTGGGTCCCTTTATTGAGTCATAGTTACTCCTGTCGGGTGCTGACCGTTTTACAACAGTCACATCTGCTAGCTTACTTTGGCCAGTTCACATGGATCGATACGCCATTAACTGTCGACATAAAGACATTCACAGTACGCCAGCCGGGAACTTTTCGAGTTTGTCGATGTATTTCGCCTGTTGACGAGGCATTTGGCTTCCTTAAGAGAGTCATAGTTACTCGTGCCAGTGTCTCACCGTTACTCCTGCCAATTGTTCCCCGTTTTCCACAATGACATTTTCAAGCTTACTCTGGAAAGTTCACCTGAAGCGATACGCCATTATCTGTCGACATAAAGACTTTCACGGTACTCCTGCCGGGAGCTTGTCGAGTTTGCCGATGTGTTTCGCCTGTTGGCGAGGCATTTGGGTAACTTAAGAGAGTCACAGTTACGCCAGTCATTTGTTCCCCGTTTTACCACAGTCACATTTTCAAGCTTCCTCTAGCAGCTCACCTGAAGCGATACGCAATTATCTGTCAATATATAGACTTTCACAGTACTCCTGCCGGTAGCGTCTCGAGTTTGCCCATTTTTTTCGCCTGTTGAGGGCCATTTGGCTACCTTAAGAGAGTCATAGTTACTCCAGTCAGTTGCTCCAAGTTTTGCCACAGTCACATTTTCAAGCTTATTGTGGCTGGCCAGTTCACCTGAAGCGATACGCCATTATCTGTCGACATAAAGACTTTCACATTACTCCTGCCGGTAGCTTCTCGAGTTTGCCGATGTATTTCGCCTGTTGACGAGGCATATGGCTACCTTAAGAGAGTCATAGTTTCTCCTGTCGGTTGCACCCCGTTTTACCACAGTCACATTTTCAGCTTCCTTTAGCCAGTTCTCCTGAAGCGATACGCCATTATCTGTCAACATAAAGACTTCCACAGTATTCCTGCCGGGAGCTTCTCGAGTTTGCTGATGTATTTCGCCTGTTGACGAGGCATTTGGCTACCTTGAGAGAGGCATAGTTACTCCTGTCGGTTGCTCCCCGTTTTACAACAGTCACATCTACAAGCTTACACTGGCCAGTTCACCTGAATCGATACGCCATTAACTGTCGACATAAAGACATTCACAGTACGCCTGCCCTGAACTTCTCGAGTTTGGCGATGTATCTCGGCTGTTGACGAGGCATTTGGCTACCTTAAGAGAGTCGTAGTTACTCCTGTCAGTTTCTCCCCGTTTTACAACAGTCACAACTACGAGCTTACTCTGGCCAGTTCACCACAAGCGATACGTTATTATTTGTCGACATTATGACATTCACAGTACTCCTGCTAAGAGCTCCTCCAGTTTGCAAATGTATCTCAACTGTTGACGAGGCATTTGGGTCCCTTTATTGAGTCATAGTTACTCCTGTCGGTTGCTGCCCGTTTTACAACAGTCACATCTGCTAGCTTACTTTGGCCAGTTCACATGGATCGATACGCCATTAACTGTCGACATAAAGACATTCACAGTACGCCAGCCGGGAACTTCTCGAGTTTGCCGATGTATTTCGCCTGTTGACGAGGCATTTGGCTACCTTAAGAGAGTCATAGTTACTCGTGCCAGTGTCTCACCGTTACTCCTGCCAATTGTTCCCCGTTTTCCACAATGACATTTTCAAGCTTACTCTGGAAAGTTCACCTGAGGCGATACGCCATTATCTGTCAACATAATGACTTTCACAGTACTCCTCCCGGGAGCTCCTCGAGTTTGCCGATTTATTGCGCCTGTTGACGAGGTATTTGGCTACCTCAAGAGAGTCATATTTACTCCTGTCGGTTGCTCCCCGTTTTACAACAGTCACATCTAGAAGCTTACTCTGGCCAGTTCACCTGAATCGATACGCCATTAACTGTCGACATAAAGACTTTCACAGTACTCCTGCCGGGAGCTTCTCGAATTTGCCGATGTATTTCGCCTGTTGACGGGGCATTTGGCTACCTTAAGAGATTCATAGTTACTCGTGCCAGTGTCTCACCGTTACTCCTGCTAATTGTTCCCGGTTTTCCACAATGACATTTTCAAGCTTACTCTGGCTAGTTCACCTGAGGCGATACGCCATTATCTGTCAACATAATGACTTTCACAGTACTCCTCCCGGGAGCTCCTCGAGTTTGCCTATGTATTTCGCCTGTTGACGAGGCATATGGCTACCTTAAGAGAGTCATAGTTTCTCCTGTCGGTTGCACCCCGTTTTACCACAGTCACATTTTCAGCTTCCTTTAGCCAGTTCTCCTGAAGCGATACGCCATTATCTGTCAACATAAAGACTTCCACAGTATTCCCGCCGGGAGCTTCTCGTGTTTGCTGATGTATTTCGCCTGTTGACGAGGCATTTGGCTACCTTGAGAGAGGCATAGTTACTCCTGTCGGTCGCTCCCCGTTTTACAACAGTCACATCTACAAGCTTACACTGGCCAGTTCACCTGAATCGATACGCCATTAACTGTCGACATAAAGACATTCACAGTACGCCTGCCCTGAACTTCTCGAGTTTGGCGATGTATCTCGGTTGTTGACGAGGCATTTGGCTACCTTAAGAGAGTCGTAGTTACTCCTGTCAGTTTCTCCCCGTTTTACAACAGTCACAACTACGAGCTTACTCTGACCAGTTCACCACAAGCGATACGTTATCATTTGTCGACATTATGACATTCACAGTACTCCTGCTAAGAGCTCCTCCAGTTTGCAAATGTATCTCAACTGTTGACGAGGCATTTGGGTCCCTTTATTGAGTCATAGTTACTCCTGTCGGTTGCTGGCCGTTTTACAACAGTCACATCTGCTAGCTTACTTTGGCCAGTTCACATGGATCGATACGCCATTAACTGTCGACATAAAGACATTCACAGTACGCCAGCCGGGAACTTCTCGAGTTTGCCGATGTATTTCGCCTGTTGACGAGGCATTTGGCTTCCTTAAGAGAGTCATAGTTACTCGTGCCAGTGTCTCACCGTTACTCCTGCCAATTGTTCCATGTTTTCCACAATGACATTTTCAAGCTTACTCTGGAAAGTTCACCTGAAGCTTTACGCCATTATCTGTCGACATAAAGACTTTCACGGTACTCCTGCCGGGAGCTTGTCGAGTTTGCCGATGTGTTTCGCCTGTTGGCGAGGCATTTGGGTAACGTAAGAGAGTCACAGTTACGCCAGTCATTTGTTCCCCGTTTTACCACAGTCACATTTTCAAGCTTCCTCTAGCAGCTCACCTGAAGCGATACGCAATTATCTGTCAATATATAGACTTTCACAGTACTCCTGCCGGTAGCGTCTCGAGTTTGCCCATTTTTTTCGCCTGTTGAGGGCCATTTGGCTACCTTAAGAGAGTCATAGTTACTCCAGTCAGTTGCTCCAAGCTTTGCCACAGTCACATTTTCAAGCTTATTGTGGCTGGCCAGTTCACCTGAAGCGATACGCCATTATCTGTCGACATAAAGACTTTCACATTACTCCTGCCGGTAGCTTCTCGAGTTTGCCGATGTATTTCGCCTGTTGACGAGGCATATGGCTACCTTAAGAGAGTCATAGTTTCTCCTGTCGGTTGCACCCCGTTTTACCACAGTCACATTTTCAGCTTCCTTTAGCCAGTTCTCCTGAAGCGATACGCCATTATCTGTCAACATAAAGACTTCCACAGTATTCCTGCCGGGAGCTTCTCGAGTTTGCTGATGTATTTCGCCTGTTGACGAGGCATTTGGCTACCTTGAGAGAGGCATAGTTACTCCTGTCGGTTGCTCCCCGTTTTACAACAGTCACATCTACAAGCTTACACTGGCCAGTTCACCTGAATCGATACGCCATTAACTGTCGACATAAAGACATTCACAGTACGCCTGCCCTGAACTTCTCGAGTTTGGCGATGTATCTCGGCTGTTGACGAGGCATTTGGCTACCTTAAGAGAGTCGTAGTTACTCCTGTCAGTTTCTCCCCGTTTTACAACAGTCACAACTACGAGCTTACTCTGGCCAGTTCACCACAAGCGATACGTTATTATTTGTCGACATTATGACATTCACAGTACTCCTGCTAAGAGCTCCTCCAGTTTGCAAATGTATCTCAACTGTTGACGAGGCATTTGGGTCCCTTTATTGAGTCATAGTTACTCCTGTCGGTTGCTGCCCGTTTTACAACAGTCACATCTGCTAGCTTACTTTGGCCAGTTCACATGGATCGATACGCCATTAACTGTCGACATAAAGACATTCACAGTACGCCAGCCGGGAACTTCTCGAGTTTGCCGATGTATTTCGCCTGTTGACGAGGCATTTGGCTACCTTAAGAGAGTCATAGTTACTCGTGCCAGTGTCTCACCGTTACTCCTGCCAATTGTTCCCCGTTTTCCACAATGACATTTTCAAGCTTACTCTGGAAAGTTCACCTGAGGCGATACGCCATTATCTGTCAACATAATGACTTTCACAGTACTCCTCCCGGGAGCTCCTCGAGTTTGCCGATTTATTGCGCCTGTTCACGAGGTATTTGGCTACCTCAAGAGAGTCATATTTACTCCTGTCGGTTGCTCCCCGTTTTACAACAGTCACATCTAGAAGCTTACTCTGGCCAGTTCACCTGAATCGATACGCCATTAACTGTCGACATAAAGACTTTCACAGTACTCCTGCCGGGAGCTTCTCGAATTTGCCGATGTATTTCGCCTGTTGACGGGGCATTTGGCTACCTTAAGAGATTCATAGTTACTCGTGCCAGTGTCTCACCGTTACTCCTGCTAATTGTTCCCGGTTTTCCACAATGACATTTTCAAGCTTACTCTGGCTAGTTCACCTGAGGCGATACGCCATTATCTGTCAACATAATGACTTTCACAGTACTCCTCCCGGGAGCTCCTCGAGTTTGCCTATGTATTTCGCCTGTTGACGAGGCATATGGCTACCTTAAGAGAGTCATAGTTTCTCCTGTCGGTTGCACCCCGTTTTACCACAGTCACATTTTCAGCTTCCTTTAGCCAGTTCTCCTGAAGCGATACGCCATTATCTGTCAACATAAAGACTTCCACAGTATTCCCGCCGGGAGCTTCTCGTGTTTGCTGATGTATTTCGCCTGTTGACGAGGCATTTGGCTACCTTGAGAGAGGCATAGTTACTCCTGTCGGTCGCTCCCCGTTTTACAACAGTCACATCTACAAGCTTACACTGGCCAGTTCACCTGAATCGATACGCCATTAACTGTCGACATAAAGACATTCACAGTACGCCTGCCCTGAACTTCTCGAGTTTGGCGATGTATCTCGGTTGTTGACGAGGCATTTGGCTACCTTAAGAGAGTCGTAGTTACTCCTGTCAGTTTCTCCCCGTTTTACAACAGTCACAACTACGAGCTTACTCTGACCAGTTCACCACAAGCGATACGTTATCATTTGTCGACATTATGACATTCACAGTACTCCTGCTAAGAGCTCCTCCAGTTTGCAAATGTATCTCAACTGTTGACGAGGCATTTGGGTCCCTTTATTGAGTCATAGTTACTCCTGTCGGTTGCTGGCCGTTTTACAACAGTCACATCTGCTAGCTTACTTTGGCCAGTTCACATGGATCGATACGCCATTAACTGTCGACATAAAGACATTCACAGTACGCCAGCCGGGAACTTCTCGAGTTTGCCGATGTATTTCGCCTGTTGACGAGGCATTTGGCTTCCTTAAGAGAGTCATAGTTACTCGTGCCAGTGTCTCACCGTTACTCCTGCCAATTGTTCCATGTTTTCCACAATGACATTTTCAAGCTTACTCTGGAAAGTTCACCTGAAGCTTTACGCCATTATCTGTCGACATAAAGACTTTCACGGTACTCCTGCCGGGAGCTTGTCGAGTTTGCCGATGTGTTTCGCCTGTTGGCGAGGCATTTGGGTAACGTAAGAGAGTCACAGTTACGCCAGTCATTTGTTCCCCGTTTTACCACAGTCACATTTTCAAGCTTCCTCTAGCAGCTCACCTGAAGCGATACGCAATTATCTGTCAATATATAGACTTTCACAGTACTCCTGCCGGTAGCGTCTCGAGTTTGCCCATTTTTTTCGCCTGTTGAGGGCCATTTGGCTACCTTAAGAGAGTCATAGTTACTCCAGTCAGTTGCTCCAAGCTTTGCCACAGTCACATTTTCAAGCTTATTGTGGCTGGCCAGTTCACCTGAAGCGATACGCCATTATCTGTCGACATAAAGACTTTCACATTACTCCTGCCGGTAGCTTCTCGAGTTTGCCGATGTATTTCGCCTGTTGACGAGGCATATGGCTACCTTAAGAGAGTCATAGTTTCTCCTGTCGGTTGCACCCCGTTTTACCACAGTCACATTTTCAGCTTCCTTTAGCCAGTTCTCCTGAAGCGATACGCCATTATCTGTCAACATAAAGACTTCCACAGTATTCCTGCCGGGAGCTTCTCGAGTTTGCTGATGTATTTCGCCTGTTGACGAGGCATTTGGCTACCTTGAGAGAGGCATAGTTACTCCTGTCGGTTGCTCCCCGTTTTACAACAGTCACATCTACAAGCTTACACTGGCCAGTTCACCTGAATCGATACGCCATTAACTGTCGACATAAAGACATTCACAGTACGCCTGCCCTGAACTTCTCGAGTTTGGCGATGTATCTCGGCTGTTGACGAGGCATTTGGCTACCTTAAGAGAGTCGTAGTTACTCCTGTCAGTTTCTCCCCGTTTTACAACAGTCACAACTACGAGCTTACTCTGGCCAGTTCACCACAAGCGATACGTTATTATTTGTCGACATTATGACATTCACAGTACTCCTGCTAAGAGCTCCTCCAGTTTGCAAATGTATCTCAACTGTTGACGAGGCATTTGGGTCCCTTTATTGAGTCATAGTTACTCCTGTCGGTTGCTGCCCGTTTTACAACAGTCACATCTGCTAGCTTACTTTGGCCAGTTCACATGGATCGATACGCCATTAACTGTCGACATAAAGACATTCACAGTACGCCAGCCGGGAACTTCTCGAGTTTGCCGATGTATTTCGCCTGTTGACGAGGCATTTGGCTACCTTAAGAGAGTCATAGTTACTCGTGCCAGTGTCTCACCGTTACTCCTGCCAATTGTTCCCCGTTTTCCACAATGACATTTTCAAGCTTACTCTGGAAAGTTCACCTGAGGCGATACGCCATTATCTGTCAACATAATGACTTTCACAGTACTCCTCCCGGGAGCTCCTCGAGTTTGCCGATTTATTGCGCCTGTTGACGAGGTATTTGGCTACCTCAAGAGAGTCATATTTACTCCTGTCGGTTGCTCCCCGTTTTACAACAGTCACATCTAGAAGCTTACTCTGGCCAGTTCACCTGAATCGATACGCCATTAACTGTCGACATAAAGACTTTCACAGTACTCCTGCCGGGAGCTTCTCGAATTTGCCGATGTATTTCGCCTGTTGACGGGGCATTTGGCTACCTTAAGAGATTCATAGTTACTCGTGCCAGTGTCTCACCGTTACTCCTGCTAATTGTTCCCGGTTTTCCACAATGACATTTTCAAGCTTACTCTGGCTAGTTCACCTGAGGCGATACGCCATTATCTGTCAACATAATGACTTTCACAGTACTCCTCCCGGGAGCTCCTCGAGTTTGCCTATGTATTTCGCCTGTTGACGAGGCATATGGCTACCTTAAGAGAGTCATAGTTTCTCCTGTCGGTTGCACCCCGTTTTACCACAGTCACATTTTCAGCTTCCTTTAGCCAGTTCTCCTGAAGCGATACGCCATTATCTGTCAACATAAAGACTTCCACAGTATTCCCGCCGGGAGCTTCTCGTGTTTGCTGATGTATTTCGCCTGTTGACGAGGCATTTGGCTACCTTGAGAGAGGCATAGTTACTCCTGTCGGTCGCTCCCCGTTTTACAACAGTCACATCTACAAGCTTACACTGGCCAGTTCACCTGAATCGATACGCCATTAACTGTCGACATAAAGACATTCACAGTACGCCTGCCCTGAACTTCTCGAGTTTGGCGATGTATCTCGGTTGTTGACGAGGCATTTGGCTACCTTAAGAGAGTCGTAGTTACTCCTGTCAGTTTCTCCCCGTTTTACAACAGTCACAACTACGAGCTTACTCTGACCAGTTCACCACAAGCGATACGTTATCATTTGTAGACATTATGACATTCACAGTACTCCTGCTAAGAGCTCCTCCAGTTTGCAAATGTATCTCAACTGTTGACGAGGCATTTGGGTCCCTTTATTGAGTCATAGTTACTCCTGTCGGTTGCTGGCCGTTTTACAACAGTCACATCTGCTAGCTTACTTTGGCCAGTTCACATGGATCGATACGCCATTAACTGTCGACATAAAGACATTCACAGTACGCCAGCCGGGAACTTCTCGAGTTTGCCGATGTATTTCGCCTGTTGACGAGGCATTTGGCTTCCTTAAGAGAGTCATAGTTACTCGTGCCAGTGTCTCACCGTTACTCCTGCCAATTGTTCCATGTTTTCCACAATGACATTTTCAAGCTTACTCTGGAAAGTTCACCTGAAGCTTTACGCCATTATCTGTCGACATAAAGACTTTCACGGTACTCCTGCCGGGAGCTTGTCGAGTTTGCCGATGTGTTTCGCCTGTTGGCGAGGCATTTGGGTAACGTAAGAGAGTCACAGTTACGCCAGTCATTTGTTCCCCGTTTTACCACAGTCACATTTTCAAGCTTCCTCTAGCAGCTCACCTGAAGCGATACGCAATTATCTGTCAATATATAGACTTTCACAGTACTCCTGCCGGTAGCGTCTCGAGTTTGCCCATTTTTTTCGCCTGTTGAGGGCCATTTGGCTACCTTAAGAGAGTCATAGTTACTCCAGTCAGTTGCTCCAAGCTTTGCCACAGTCACATTTTCAAGCTTATTGTGGCTGGCCAGTTCACCTGAAGCGATACGCCATTATCTGTCGACATAAAGACTTTCACATTACTCCTGCCGGTAGCTTCTCGAGTTTGCCGATGTATTTCGCCTGTTGACGAGGCATATGGCTACCTTAAGAGAGTCATAGTTTCTCCTGTCGGTTGCACCCCGTTTTACCACAGTCACATTTTCAGCTTCCTTTAGCCAGTTCTCCTGAAGCGATACGCCATTATCTGTCAACATAAAGACTTCCACAGTATTCCTGCCGGGAGCTTCTCGAGTTTGCTGATGTATTTCGCCTGTTGACGAGGCATTTGGCTACCTTGAGAGAGGCATAGTTACTCCTGTCGGTTGCTCCCCGTTTTACAACAGTCACATCTACAAGCTTACACTGGCCAGTTCACCTGAATCGATACGCCATTAACTGTCGACATAAAGACATTCACAGTACGCCTGCCCTGAACTTCTCGAGTTTGGCGATGTATCTCGGCTGTTGACGAGGCATTTGGCTACCTTAAGAGAGTCGTAGTTACTCCTGTCAGTTTCTCCCCGTTTTACAACAGTCACAACTACGAGCTTACTCTGGCCAGTTCACCACAAGCGATACGTTATTATTTGTCGACATTATGACATTCACAGTACTCCTGCTAAGAGCTCCTCCAGTTTGCAAATGTATCTCAACTGTTGACGAGGCATTTGGGTCCCTTTATTGAGTCATAGTTACTCCTGTCGGTTGCTGCCCGTTTTACAACAGTCACATCTGCTAGCTTACTTTGGCCAGTTCACATGGATCGATACGCCATTAACTGTCGACATAAAGACATTCACAGTACGCCAGCCGGGAACTTCTCGAGTTTGCCGATGTATTTCGCCTGTTGACGAGGCATTTGGCTACCTTAAGAGAGTCATAGTTACTCGTGCCAGTGTCTCACCGTTACTCCTGCCAATTGTTCCCCGTTTTCCACAATGACATTTTCAAGCTTACTCTGGAAAGTTCACCTGAGGCGATACGCCATTATCTGTCAACATAATGACTTTCACAGTACTCCTCCCGGGAGCTCCTCGAGTTTGCCGATTTATTGCGCCTGTTCACGAGGTATTTGGCTACCTCAAGAGAGTCATATTTACTCCTGTCGGTTGCTCCCCGTTTTACAACAGTCACATCTAGAAGCTTACTCTGGCCAGTTCACCTGAATCGATACGCCATTAACTGTCGACATAAAGACTTTCACAGTACTCCTGCCGGGAGCTTCTCGAATTTGCCGATGTATTTCGCCTGTTGACGGGGCATTTGGCTACCTTAAGAGATTCATAGTTACTCGTGCCAGTGTCTCACCGTTACTCCTGCTAATTGTTCCCGGTTTTCCACAATGACATTTTCAAGCTTACTCTGGCTAGTTCACCTGAGGCGATACGCCATTATCTGTCAACATAATGACTTTCACAGTACTCCTCCCGGGAGCTCCTCGAGTTTGCCTATGTATTTCGCCTGTTGACGAGGCATATGGCTACCTTAAGAGAGTCATAGTTTCTCCTGTCGGTTGCACCCCGTTTTACCACAGTCACATTTTCAGCTTCCTTTAGCCAGTTCTCCTGAAGCGATACGCCATTATCTGTCAACATAAAGACTTCCACAGTATTCCCGCCGGGAGCTTCTCGTGTTTGCTGATGTATTTCGCCTGTTGACGAGGCATTTGGCTACCTTGAGAGAGGCATAGTTACTCCTGTCGGTCGCTCCCCGTTTTACAACAGTCACATCTACAAGCTTACACTGGCCAGTTCACCTGAATCGATACGCCATTAACTGTCGACATAAAGACATTCACAGTACGCCTGCCCTGAACTTCTCGAGTTTGGCGATGTATCTCGGTTGTTGACGAGGCATTTGGCTACCTTAAGAGAGTCGTAGTTACTCCTGTCAGTTTCTCCCCGTTTTACAACAGTCACAACTACGAGCTTACTCTGACCAGTTCACCACAAGCGATACGTTATCATTTGTCGACATTATGACATTCACAGTACTCCTGCTAAGAGCTCCTCCAGTTTGCAAATGTATCTCAACTGTTGACGAGGCATTTGGGTCCCTTTATTGAGTCATAGTTACTCCTGTCGGTTGCTGGCCGTTTTACAACAGTCACATCTGCTAGCTTACTTTGGCCAGTTCACATGGATCGATACGCCATTAACTGTCGACATAAAGACATTCACAGTACGCCAGCCGGGAACTTCTCGAGTTTGCCGATGTATTTCGCCTGTTGACGAGGCATTTGGCTTCCTTAAGAGAGTCATAGTTACTCGTGCCAGTGTCTCACCGTTACTCCTGCCAATTGTTCCATGTTTTCCACAATGACATTTTCAAGCTTACTCTGGAAAGTTCACCTGAAGCTTTACGCCATTATCTGTCGACATAAAGACTTTCACGGTACTCCTGCCGGGAGCTTGTCGAGTTTGCCGATGTGTTTCGCCTGTTGGCGAGGCATTTGGGTAACGTAAGAGAGTCACAGTTACGCCAGTCATTTGTTCCCCGTTTTACCACAGTCACATTTTCAAGCTTCCTCTAGCAGCTCACCTGAAGCGATACGCAATTATCTGTCAATATATAGACTTTCACAGTACTCCTGCCGGTAGCGTCTCGAGTTTGCCCATTTTTTTCGCCTGTTGAGGGCCATTTGGCTACCTTAAGAGAGTCATAGTTACTCCAGTCAGTTGCTCCAAGTTTTGCCACAGTCACATTTTCAAGCTTATTGTGGCTGGCCAGTTCACCTGAAGCGATACGCCATTATCTGTCGACATAAAGACTTTCACATTACTCCTGCCGGTAGCTTCTCGAGTTTGCCGATGTATTTCGCCTGTTGACGAGGCATATGGCTACCTTAAGAGAGTCATAGTTTCTCCTGTCGGTTGCACCCCGTTTTACCACAGTCACATTTTCAGCTTCCTTTAGCCAGTTCTCCTGAAGCGATACGCCATTATCTGTCAACATAAAGACTTCCACAGTATTCCTGCCGGGAGCTTCTCGAGTTTGCTGATGTATTTCGCCTGTTGACGAGGCATTTGGCTACCTTGAGAGAGGCATAGTTACTCCTGTCGGTTGCTCCCCGTTTTACAACAGTCACATCTACAAGCTTACACTGGCCAGTTCACCTGAATCGATACGCCATTAACTGTCGACATAAAGACATTCACAGTACGCCTGCCCTGAACTTCTCGAGTTTGGCGATGTATCTCGGCTGTTGACGAGGCATTTGGCTACCTTAAGAGAGTCGTAGTTACTCCTGTCAGTTTCTCCCCGTTTTACAACAGTCACAACTACGAGCTTACTCTGGCCAGTTCACCACAAGCGATACGTTATTATTTGTCGACATTATGACATTCACAGTACTCCTGCTAAGAGCTCCTCCAGTTTGCAAATGTATCTCAACTGTTGACGAGGCATTTGGGTCCCTTTATTGAGTCATAGTTACTCCTGTCGGTTGCTGCCCGTTTTACAACAGTCACATCTGCTAGCTTACTTTGGCCAGTTCACATGGATCGATACGCCATTAACTGTCGACATAAAGACATTCACAGTACGCCAGCCGGGAACTTCTCGAGTTTGCCGATGTATTTCGCCTGTTGACGAGGCATTTGGCTACCTTAAGAGAGTCATAGTTACTCGTGCCAGTGTCTCACCGTTACTCCTGCCAATTGTTCCCCGTTTTCCACAATGACATTTTCAAGCTTACTCTGGAAAGTTCACCTGAGGCGATACGCCATTATCTGTCAACATAATGACTTTCACAGTACTCCTCCCGGGAGCTCCTCGAGTTTGCCGATTTATTGCGCCTGTTGACGAGGTATTTGGCTACCTCAAGAGAGTCATATTTACTCCTGTCGGTTGCTCCCCGTTTTACAACAGTCACATCTAGAAGCTTACTCTGGCCAGTTCACCTGAATCGATACGCCATTAACTGTCGACATAAAGACTTTCACAGTACTCCTGCCGGGAGCTTCTCGAATTTGCCGATGTATTTCGCCTGTTGACGGGGCATTTGGCTACCTTAAGAGATTCATAGTTACTCGTGCCAGTGTCTCACCGTTACTCCTGCTAATTGTTCCCGGTTTTCCACAATGACATTTTCAAGCTTACTCTGGCTAGTTCACCTGAGGCGATACGCCATTATCTGTCAACATAATGACTTTCACAGTACTCCTCCCGGGAGCTCCTCGAGTTTGCCTATGTATTTCGCCTGTTGACGAGGCATATGGCTACCTTAAGAGAGTCATAGTTTCTCCTGTCGGTTGCACCCCGTTTTACCACAGTCACATTTTCAGCTTCCTTTAGCCAGTTCTCCTGAAGCGATACGCCATTATCTGTCAACATAAAGACTTCCACAGTATTCCCGCCGGGAGCTTCTCGTGTTTGCTGATGTATTTCGCCTGTTGACGAGGCATTTGGCTACCTTGAGAGAGGCATAGTTACTCCTGTCGGTCGCTCCCCGTTTTACAACAGTCACATCTACAAGCTTACACTGGCCAGTTCACCTGAATCGATACGCCATTAACTGTCGACATAAAGACATTCACAGTACGCCTGCCCTGAACTTCTCGAGTTTGGCGATGTATCTCGGTTGTTGACGAGGCATTTGGCTACCTTAAGAGAGTCGTAGTTACTCCTGTCAGTTTCTCCCCGTTTTACAACAGTCACAACTACGAGCTTACTCTGACCAGTTCACCACAAGCGATACGTTATCATTTGTCGACATTATGACATTCACAGTACTCCTGCTAAGAGCTCCTCCAGTTTGCAAATGTATCTCAACTGTTGACGAGGCATTTGGGTCCCTTTATTGAGTCATAGTTACTCCTGTCGGTTGCTGGCCGTTTTACAACAGTCACATCTGCTAGCTTACTTTGGCCAGTTCACATGGATCGATACGCCATTAACTGTCGACATAAAGACATTCACAGTACGCCAGCCGGGAACTTCTCGAGTTTGCCGATGTATTTCGCCTGTTGACGAGGCATTTGGCTTCCTTAAGAGAGTCATAGTTACTCGTGCCAGTGTCTCACCGTTACTCCTGCCAATTGTTCCATGTTTTCCACAATGACATTTTCAAGCTTACTCTGGAAAGTTCACCTGAAGCTTTACGCCATTATCTGTCGACATAAAGACTTTCACGGTACTCCTGCCGGGAGCTTGTCGAGTTTGCCGATGTGTTTCGCCTGTTGGCGAGGCATTTGGGTAACGTAAGAGAGTCACAGTTACGCCAGTCATTTGTTCCCCGTTTTACCACAGTCACATTTTCAAGCTTCCTCTAGCAGCTCACCTGAAGCGATACGCAATTATCTGTCAATATATAGACTTTCACAGTACTCCTGCCGGTAGCGTCTCGAGTTTGCCCATTTTTTTCGCCTGTTGAGGGCCATTTGGCTACCTTAAGAGAGTCATAGTTACTCCAGTCAGTTGCTCCAAGTTTTGCCACAGTCACATTTTCAAGCTTATTGTGGCTGGCCAGTTCACCTGAAGCGATACGCCATTATCTGTCGACATAAAGACTTTCACATTACTCCTGCCGGTAGCTTCTCGAGTTTGCCGATGTATTTCGCCTGTTGACGAGGCATATGGCTACCTTAAGAGAGTCATAGTTTCTCCTGTCGGTTGCACCCCGTTTTACCACAGTCACATTTTCAGCTTCCTTTAGCCAGTTCTCCTGAAGCGATACGCCATTATCTGTCAACATAAAGACTTCCACAGTATTCCTGCCGGGAGCTTCTCGAGTTTGCTGATGTATTTCGCCTGTTGACGAGGCATTTGGCTACCTTGAGAGAGGCATAGTTACTCCTGTCGGTTGCTCCCCGTTTTACAACAGTCACATCTACAAGCTTACACTGGCCAGTTCACCTGAATCGATACGCCATTAACTGTCGACATAAAGACATTCACAGTACGCCTGCCCTGAACTTCTCGAGTTTGGCGATGTATCTCGGCTGTTGACGAGGCATTTGGCTACCTTAAGAGAGTCGTAGTTACTCCTGTCAGTTTCTCCCCGTTTTACAACAGTCACAACTACGAGCTTACTCTGGCCAGTTCACCACAAGCGATACGTTATTATTTGTCGACATTATGACATTCACAGTACTCCTGCTAAGAGCTCCTCCAGTTTGCAAATGTATCTCAACTGTTGACGAGGCATTTGGGTCCCTTTATTGAGTCATAGTTACTCCTGTCGGTTGCTGCCCGTTTTACAACAGTCACATCTGCTAGCTTACTTTGGCCAGTTCACATGGATCGATACGCCATTAACTGTCGACATAAAGACATTCACAGTACGCCAGCCGGGAACTTCTCGAGTTTGCCGATGTATTTCGCCTGTTGACGAGGCATTTGGCTACCTTAAGAGAGTCATAGTTACTCGTGCCAGTGTCTCACCGTTACTCCTGCCAATTGTTCCCCGTTTTCCACAATGACATTTTCAAGCTTACTCTGGAAAGTTCACCTGAGGCGATACGCCATTATCTGTCAACATAATGACTTTCACAGTACTCCTCCCGGGAGCTCCTCGAGTTTGCCGATTTATTGCGCCTGTTGACGAGGTATTTGGCTACCTCAAGAGAGTCATATTTACTCCTGTCGGTTGCTCCCCGTTTTACAACAGTCACATCTAGAAGCTTACTCTGGCCAGTTCACCTGAATCGATACGCCATTAACTGTCGACATAAAGACTTTCACAGTACTCCTGCCGGGAGCTTCTCGAATTTGCCGATGTATTTCGCCTGTTGACGGGGCATTTGGCTACCTTAAGAGATTCATAGTTACTCGTGCCAGTGTCTCACCGTTACTCCTGCTAATTGTTCCCGGTTTTCCACAATGACATTTTCAAGCTTACTCTGGCTAGTTCACCTGAGGCGATACGCCATTATCTGTCAACATAATGACTTTCACAGTACTCCTCCCGGGAGCTCCTCGAGTTTGCCTATGTATTTCGCCTGTTGACGAGGCATATGGCTACCTTAAGAGAGTCATAGTTTCTCCTGTCGGTTGCACCCCGTTTTACCACAGTCACATTTTCAGCTTCCTTTAGCCAGTTCTCCTGAAGCGATACGCCATTATCTGTCAACATAAAGACTTCCACAGTATTCCCGCCGGGAGCTTCTCGTGTTTGCTGATGTATTTCGCCTGTTGACGAGGCATTTGGCTACCTTGAGAGAGGCATAGTTACTCCTGTCGGTCGCTCCCCGTTTTACAACAGTCACATCTACAAGCTTACACTGGCCAGTTCACCTGAATCGATACGCCATTAACTGTCGACATAAAGACATTCACAGTACGCCTGCCCTGAACTTCTCGAGTTTGGCGATGTATCTCGGTTGTTGACGAGGCATTTGGCTACCTTAAGAGAGTCGTAGTTACTCCTGTCAGTTTCTCCCCGTTTTACAACAGTCACAACTACGAGCTTACTCTGACCAGTTCACCACAAGCGATACGTTATCATTTGTCGACATTATGACATTCACAGTACTCCTGCTAAGAGCTCCTCCAGTTTGCAAATGTATCTCAACTGTTGACGAGGCATTTGGGTCCCTTTATTGAGTCATAGTTACTCCTGTCGGTTGCTGGCCGTTTTACAACAGTCACATCTGCTAGCTTACTTTGGCCAGTTCACATGGATCGATACGCCATTAACTGTCGACATAAAGACATTCACAGTACGCCAGCCGGGAACTTCTCGAGTTTGCCGATGTATTTCGCCTGTTGACGAGGCATTTGGCTTCCTTAAGAGAGTCATAGTTACTCGTGCCAGTGTCTCACCGTTACTCCTGCCAATTGTTCCATGTTTTCCACAATGACATTTTCAAGCTTACTCTGGAAAGTTCACCTGAAGCTTTACGCCATTATCTGTCGACATAAAGACTTTCACGGTACTCCTGCCGGGAGCTTGTCGAGTTTGCCGATGTGTTTCGCCTGTTGGCGAGGCATTTGGGTAACGTAAGAGAGTCACAGTTACGCCAGTCATTTGTTCCCCGTTTTACCACAGTCACATTTTCAAGCTTCCTCTAGCAGCTCACCTGAAGCGATACGCAATTATCTGTCAATATATAGACTTTCACAGTACTCCTGCCGGTAGCGTCTCGAGTTTGCCCATTTTTTTCGCCTGTTGAGGGCCATTTGGCTACCTTAAGAGAGTCATAGTTACTCCAGTCAGTTGCTCCAAGTTTTGCCACAGTCACATTTTCAAGCTTATTGTGGCTGGCCAGTTCACCTGAAGCGATACGCCATTATCTGTCGACATAAAGACTTTCACATTACTCCTGCCGGTAGCTTCTCGAGTTTGCCGATGTATTTCGCCTGTTGACGAGGCATATGGCTACCTTAAGAGAGTCATAGTTTCTCCTGTCGGTTGCACCCCGTTTTACCACAGTCACATTTTCAGCTTCCTTTAGCCAGTTCTCCTGAAGCGATACGCCATTATCTGTCAACATAAAGACTTCCACAGTATTCCTGCCGGGAGCTTCTCGAGTTTGCTGATGTATTTCGCCTGTTGACGAGGCATTTGGCTACCTTGAGAGAGGCATAGTTACTCCTGTCGGTTGCTCCCCGTTTTACAACAGTCACATCTACAAGCTTACACTGGCCAGTTCACCTGAATCGATACGCCATTAACTGTCGACATAAAGACATTCACAGTACGCCTGCCCTGAACTTCTCGAGTTTGGCGATGTATCTCGGCTGTTGACGAGGCATTTGGCTACCTTAAGAGAGTCGTAGTTACTCCTGTCAGTTTCTCCCCGTTTTACAACAGTCACAACTACGAGCTTACTCTGGCCAGTTCACCACAAGCGATACGTTATTATTTGTCGACATTATGACATTCACAGTACTCCTGCTAAGAGCTCCTCCAGTTTGCAAATGTATCTCAACTGTTGACGAGGCATTTGGGTCCCTTTATTGAGTCATAGTTACTCCTGTCGGTTGCTGCCCGTTTTACAACAGTCACATCTGCTAGCTTACTTTGGCCAGTTCACATGGATCGATACGCCATTAACTGTCGACATAAAGACATTCACAGTACGCCAGCCGGGAACTTCTCGAGTTTGCCGATGTATTTCGCCTGTTGACGAGGCATTTGGCTACCTTAAGAGAGTCATAGTTACTCGTGCCAGTGTCTCACCGTTACTCCTGCCAATTGTTCCCCGTTTTCCACAATGACATTTTCAAGCTTACTCTGGAAAGTTCACCTGAGGCGATACGCCATTATCTGTCAACATAATGACTTTCACAGTACTCCTCCCGGGAGCTCCTCGAGTTTGCCGATTTATTGCGCCTGTTCACGAGGTATTTGGCTACCTCAAGAGAGTCATATTTACTCCTGTCGGTTGCTCCCCGTTTTACAACAGTCACATCTAGAAGCTTACTCTGGCCAGTTCACCTGAATCGATACGCCATTAACTGTCGACATAAAGACTTTCACAGTACTCCTGCCGGGAGCTTCTCGAATTTGCCGATGTATTTCGCCTGTTGACGGGGCATTTGGCTACCTTAAGAGATTCATAGTTACTCGTGCCAGTGTCTCACCGTTACTCCTGCTAATTGTTCCCGGTTTTCCACAATGACATTTTCAAGCTTACTCTGGCTAGTTCACCTGAGGCGATACGCCATTATCTGTCAACATAATGACTTTCACAGTACTCCTCCCGGGAGCTCCTCGAGTTTGCCTATGTATTTCGCCTGTTGACGAGGCATATGGCTACCTTAAGAGAGTCATAGTTTCTCCTGTCGGTTGCACCCCGTTTTACCACAGTCACATTTTCAGCTTCCTTTAGCCAGTTCTCCTGAAGCGATACGCCATTATCTGTCAACATAAAGACTTCCACAGTATTCCCGCCGGGAGCTTCTCGTGTTTGCTGATGTATTTCGCCTGTTGACGAGGCATTTGGCTACCTTGAGAGAGGCATAGTTACTCCTGTCGGTCGCTCCCCGTTTTACAACAGTCACATCTACAAGCTTACACTGGCCAGTTCACCTGAATCGATACGCCATTAACTGTCGACATAAAGACATTCACAGTACGCCTGCCCTGAACTTCTCGAGTTTGGCGATGTATCTCGGTTGTTGACGAGGCATTTGGCTACCTTAAGAGAGTCGTAGTTACTCCTGTCAGTTTCTCCCCGTTTTACAACAGTCACAACTACGAGCTTACTCTGACCAGTTCACCACAAGCGATACGTTATCATTTGTCGACATTATGACATTCACAGTACTCCTGCTAAGAGCTCCTCCAGTTTGCAAATGTATCTCAACTGTTGACGAGGCATTTGGGTCCCTTTATTGAGTCATAGTTACTCCTGTCGGTTGCTGGCCGTTTTACAACAGTCACATCTGCTAGCTTACTTTGGCCAGTTCACATGGATCGATACGCCATTAACTGTCGACATAAAGACATTCACAGTACGCCAGCCGGGAACTTCTCGAGTTTGCCGATGTATTTCGCCTGTTGACGAGGCATTTGGCTTCCTTAAGAGAGTCATAGTTACTCGTGCCAGTGTCTCACCGTTACTCCTGCCAATTGTTCCATGTTTTCCACAATGACATTTTCAAGCTTACTCTGGAAAGTTCACCTGAAGCTTTACGCCATTATCTGTCGACATAAAGACTTTCACGGTACTCCTGCCGGGAGCTTGTCGAGTTTGCCGATGTGTTTCGCCTGTTGGCGAGGCATTTGGGTAACGTAAGAGAGTCACAGTTACGCCAGTCATTTGTTCCCCGTTTTACCACAGTCACATTTTCAAGCTTCCTCTAGCAGCTCACCTGAAGCGATACGCAATTATCTGTCAATATATAGACTTTCACAGTACTCCTGCCGGTAGCGTCTCGAGTTTGCCCATTTTTTTCGCCTGTTGAGGGCCATTTGGCTACCTTAAGAGAGTCATAGTTACTCCAGTCAGTTGCTCCAAGTTTTGCCACAGTCACATTTTCAAGCTTATTGTGGCTGGCCAGTTCACCTGAAGCGATACGCCATTATCTGTCGACATAAAGACTTTCACATTACTCCTGCCGGTAGCTTCTCGAGTTTGCCGATGTATTTCGCCTGTTGACGAGGCATATGGCTACCTTAAGAGAGTCATAGTTTCTCCTGTCGGTTGCACCCCGTTTTACCACAGTCACATTTTCAGCTTCCTTTAGCCAGTTCTCCTGAAGCGATACGCCATTATCTGTCAACATAAAGACTTCCACAGTATTCCTGCCGGGAGCTTCTCGAGTTTGCTGATGTATTTCGCCTGTTGACGAGGCATTTGGCTACCTTGAGAGAGGCATAGTTACTCCTGTCGGTTGCTCCCCGTTTTACAACAGTCACATCTACAAGCTTACACTGGCCAGTTCACCTGAATCGATACGCCATTAACTGTCGACATAAAGACATTCACAGTACGCCTGCCCTGAACTTCTCGAGTTTGGCGATGTATCTCGGCTGTTGACGAGGCATTTGGCTACCTTAAGAGAGTCGTAGTTACTCCTGTCAGTTTCTCCCCGTTTTACAACAGTCACAACTACGAGCTTACTCTGGCCAGTTCACCACAAGCGATACGTTATTATTTGTCGACATTATGACATTCACAGTACTCCTGCTAAGAGCTCCTCCAGTTTGCAAATGTATCTCAACTGTTGACGAGGCATTTGGGTCCCTTTATTGAGTCATAGTTACTCCTGTCGGTTGCTGCCCGTTTT
Source organism: Schistocerca piceifrons (assembly GCF_021461385.2). Classification (NCBI taxonomy): domain Eukaryota; kingdom Metazoa; phylum Arthropoda; class Insecta; order Orthoptera; family Acrididae; genus Schistocerca; species Schistocerca piceifrons. The sequence goes on along the minus strand of NW_025727693.1, from coordinate 103,509 downwards.
ACAACAGTCACATCTGCTAGCTTACTTTGGCCAGTTCACATGGATCGATACGCCATTAACTGTCGACATAAAGACATTCACAGTACGCCAGCCGGGAACTTCTCGAGTTTGCCGATGTATTTCGCCTGTTGACGAGGCATTTGGCTACCTTAAGAGAGTCATAGTTACTCGTGCCAGTGTCTCACCGTTACTCCTGCCAATTGTTCCCCGTTTTCCACAATGACATTTTCAAGCTTACTCTGGAAAGTTCACCTGAGGCGATACGCCATTATCTGTCAACATAATGACTTTCACAGTACTCCTCCCGGGAGCTCCTCGAGTTTGCCGATTTATTGCGCCTGTTCACGAGGTATTTGGCTACCTCAAGAGAGTCATATTTACTCCTGTCGGTTGCTCCCCGTTTTACAACAGTCACATCTAGAAGCTTACTCTGGCCAGTTCACCTGAATCGATACGCCATTAACTGTCGACATAAAGACTTTCACAGTACTCCTGCCGGGAGCTTCTCGAATTTGCCGATGTATTTCGCCTGTTGACGGGGCATTTGGCTACCTTAAGAGATTCATAGTTACTCGTGCCAGTGTCTCACCGTTACTCCTGCTAATTGTTCCCGGTTTTCCACAATGACATTTTCAAGCTTACTCTGGCTAGTTCACCTGAGGCGATACGCCATTATCTGTCAACATAATGACTTTCACAGTACTCCTCCCGGGAGCTCCTCGAGTTTGCCTATGTATTTCGCCTGTTGACGAGGCATATGGCTACCTTAAGAGAGTCATAGTTTCTCCTGTCGGTTGCACCCCGTTTTACCACAGTCACATTTTCAGCTTCCTTTAGCCAGTTCTCCTGAAGCGATACGCCATTATCTGTCAACATAAAGACTTCCACAGTATTCCCGCCGGGAGCTTCTCGTGTTTGCTGATGTATTTCGCCTGTTGACGAGGCATTTGGCTACCTTGAGAGAGGCATAGTTACTCCTGTCGGTCGCTCCCCGTTTTACAACAGTCACATCTACAAGCTTACACTGGCCAGTTCACCTGAATCGATACGCCATTAACTGTCGACATAAAGACATTCACAGTACGCCTGCCCTGAACTTCTCGAGTTTGGCGATGTATCTCGGTTGTTGACGAGGCATTTGGCTACCTTAAGAGAGTCGTAGTTACTCCTGTCAGTTTCTCCCCGTTTTACAACAGTCACAACTACGAGCTTACTCTGACCAGTTCACCACAAGCGATACGTTATCATTTGTCGACATTATGACATTCACAGTACTCCTGCTAAGAGCTCCTCCAGTTTGCAAATGTATCTCAACTGTTGACGAGGCATTTGGGTCCCTTTATTGAGTCATAGTTACTCCTGTCGGTTGCTGGCCGTTTTACAACAGTCACATCTGCTAGCTTACTTTGGCCAGTTCACATGGATCGATACGCCATTAACTGTCGACATAAAGACATTCACAGTACGCCAGCCGGGAACTTCTCGAGTTTGCCGATGTATTTCGCCTGTTGACGAGGCATTTGGCTTCCTTAAGAGAGTCATAGTTACTCGTGCCAGTGTCTCACCGTTACTCCTGCCAATTGTTCCATGTTTTCCACAATGACATTTTCAAGCTTACTCTGGAAAGTTCACCTGAAGCTTTACGCCATTATCTGTCGACATAAAGACTTTCACGGTACTCCTGCCGGGAGCTTGTCGAGTTTGCCGATGTGTTTCGCCTGTTGGCGAGGCATTTGGGTAACGTAAGAGAGTCACAGTTACGCCAGTCATTTGTTCCCCGTTTTACCACAGTCACATTTTCAAGCTTCCTCTAGCAGCTCACCTGAAGCGATACGCAATTATCTGTCAATATATAGACTTTCACAGTACTCCTGCCGGTAGCGTCTCGAGTTTGCCCATTTTTTTCGCCTGTTGAGGGCCATTTGGCTACCTTAAGAGAGTCATAGTTACTCCAGTCAGTTGCTCCAAGTTTTGCCACAGTCACATTTTCAAGCTTATTGTGGCTGGCCAGTTCACCTGAAGCGATACGCCATTATCTGTCGACATAAAGACTTTCACATTACTCCTGCCGGTAGCTTCTCGAGTTTGCCGATGTATTTCGCCTGTTGACGAGGCATATGGCTACCTTAAGAGAGTCATAGTTTCTCCTGTCGGTTGCACCCCGTTTTACCACAGTCACATTTTCAGCTTCCTTTAGCCAGTTCTCCTGAAGCGATACGCCATTATCTGTCAACATAAAGACTTCCACAGTATTCCTGCCGGGAGCTTCTCGAGTTTGCTGATGTATTTCGCCTGTTGACGAGGCATTTGGCTACCTTGAGAGAGGCATAGTTACTCCTGTCGGTTGCTCCCCGTTTTACAACAGTCACATCTACAAGCTTACACTGGCCAGTTCACCTGAATCGATACGCCATTAACTGTCGACATAAAGACATTCACAGTACGCCTGCCCTGAACTTCTCGAGTTTGGCGATGTATCTCGGCTGTTGACGAGGCATTTGGCTACCTTAAGAGAGTCGTAGTTACTCCTGTCAGTTTCTCCCCGTTTTACAACAGTCACAACTACGAGCTTACTCTGGCCAGTTCACCACAAGCGATACGTTATTATTTGTCGACATTATGACATTCACAGTACTCCTGCTAAGAGCTCCTCCAGTTTGCAAATGTATCTCAACTGTTGACGAGGCATTTGGGTCCCTTTATTGAGTCATAGTTACTCCTGTCGGTTGCTGCCCGTTTTACAACAGTCACATCTGCTAGCTTACTTTGGCCAGTTCACATGGATCGATACGCCATTAACTGTCGACATAAAGACATTCACAGTACGCCAGCCGGGAACTTCTCGAGTTTGCCGATGTATTTCGCCTGTTGACGAGGCATTTGGCTACCTTAAGAGAGTCATAGTTACTCGTGCCAGTGTCTCACCGTTACTCCTGCCAATTGTTCCCCGTTTTCCACAATGACATTTTCAAGCTTACTCTGGAAAGTTCACCTGAGGCGATACGCCATTATCTGTCAACATAATGACTTTCACAGTACTCCTCCCGGGAGGTCCTCGAGTTTGCCGATTTATTGCGCCTGTTGACGAGGTATTTGGCTACCTCAAGAGAGTCATATTTACTCCTGTCGGTTGCTCCCCGTTTTACAACAGTCACATCTAGAAGCTTACTCTGGCCAGTTCACCTGAATCGATACGCCATTAACTGTCGACATAAAGACTTTCACAGTACTCCTGCCGGGAGCTTCTCGAATTTGCCGATGTATTTCGCCTGTTGACGGGGCATTTGGCTACCTTAAGAGATTCATAGTTACTCGTGCCAGTGTCTCACCGTTACTCCTGCTAATTGTTCCCGGTTTTCCACAATGACATTTTCAAGCTTACTCTGGCTAGTTCACCTGAGGCGATACGCCATTATCTGTCAACATAATGACTTTCACAGTACTCCTCCCGGGAGCTCCTCGAGTTTGCCTATGTATTTCGCCTGTTGACGAGGCATATGGCTACCTTAAGAGAGTCATAGTTTCTCCTGTCGGTTGCACCCCGTTTTACCACAGTCACATTTTCAGCTTCCTTTAGCCAGTTCTCCTGAAGCGATACGCCATTATCTGTCAACATAAAGACTTCCACAGTATTCCCGCCGGGAGCTTCTCGTGTTTGCTGATGTATTTCGCCTGTTGACGAGGCATTTGGCTACCTTGAGAGAGGCATAGTTACTCCTGTCGGTCGCTCCCCGTTTTACAACAGTCACATCTACAAGCTTACACTGGCCAGTTCACCTGAATCGATACGCCATTAACTGTCGACATAAAGACATTCACAGTACGCCTGCCCTGAACTTCTCGAGTTTGGCGATGTATCTCGGTTGTTGACGAGGCATTTGGCTACCTTAAGAGAGTCGTAGTTACTCCTGTCAGTTTCTCCCCGTTTTACAACAGTCACAACTACGAGCTTACTCTGACCAGTTCACCACAAGCGATACGTTATCATTTGTCGACATTATGACATTCACAGTACTCCTGCTAAGAGCTCCTCCAGTTTGCAAATGTATCTCAACTGTTGACGAGGCATTTGGGTCCCTTTATTGAGTCATAGTTACTCCTGTCGGTTGCTGGCCGTTTTACAACAGTCACATCTGCTAGCTTACTTTGGCCAGTTCACATGGATCGATACGCCATTAACTGTCGACATAAAGACATTCACAGTACGCCAGCCGGGAACTTCTCGAGTTTGCCGATGTATTTCGCCTGTTGACGAGGCATTTGGCTTCCTTAAGAGAGTCATAGTTACTCGTGCCAGTGTCTCACCGTTACTCCTGCCAATTGTTCCATGTTTTCCACAATGACATTTTCAAGCTTACTCTGGAAAGTTCACCTGAAGCTTTACGCCATTATCTGTCGACATAAAGACTTTCACGGTACTCCTGCCGGGAGCTTGTCGAGTTTGCCGATGTGTTTCGCCTGTTGGCGAGGCATTTGGGTAACGTAAGAGAGTCACAGTTACGCCAGTCATTTGTTCCCCGTTTTACCACAGTCACATTTTCAAGCTTCCTCTAGCAGCTCACCTGAAGCGATACGCAATTATCTGTCAATATATAGACTTTCACAGTACTCCTGCCGGTAGCGTCTCGAGTTTGCCCATTTTTTTCGCCTGTTGAGGGCCATTTGGCTACCTTAAGAGAGTCATAGTTACTCCAGTCAGTTGCTCCAAGTTTTGCCACAGTCACATTTTCAAGCTTATTGTGGCTGGCCAGTTCACCTGAAGCGATACGCCATTATCTGTCGACATAAAGACTTTCACATTACTCCTGCCGGTAGCTTCTCGAGTTTGCCGATGTATTTCGCCTGTTGACGAGGCATATGGCTACCTTAAGAGAGTCATAGTTTCTCCTGTCGGTTGCACCCCGTTTTACCACAGTCACATTTTCAGCTTCCTTTAGCCAGTTCTCCTGAAGCGATACGCCATTATCTGTCAACATAAAGACTTCCACAGTATTCCTGCCGGGAGCTTCTCGAGTTTGCTGATGTATTTCGCCTGTTGACGAGGCATTTGGCTACCTTGAGAGAGGCATAGTTACTCCTGTCGGTTGCTCCCCGTTTTACAACAGTCACATCTACAAGCTTACACTGGCCAGTTCACCTGAATCGATACGCCATTAACTGTCGACATAAAGACATTCACAGTACGCCTGCCCTGAACTTCTCGAGTTTGGCGATGTATCTCGGCTGTTGACGAGGCATTTGGCTACCTTAAGAGAGTCGTAGTTACTCCTGTCAGTTTCTCCCCGTTTTACAACAGTCACAACTACGAGCTTACTCTGGCCAGTTCACCACAAGCGATACGTTATTATTTGTCGACATTATGACATTCACAGTACTCCTGCTAAGAGCTCCTCCAGTTTGCAAATGTATCTCAACTGTTGACGAGGCATTTGGGTCCCTTTATTGAGTCATAGTTACTCCTGTCGGTTGCTGCCCGTTTTACAACAGTCACATCTGCTAGCTTACTTTGGCCAGTTCACATGGATCGATACGCCATTAACTGTCGACATAAAGACATTCACAGTACGCCAGCCGGGAACTTCTCGAGTTTGCCGATGTATTTCGCCTGTTGACGAGGCATTTGGCTACCTTAAGAGAGTCATAGTTACTCGTGCCAGTGTCTCACCGTTACTCCTGCCAATTGTTCCCCGTTTTCCACAATGACATTTTCAAGCTTACTCTGGAAAGTTCACCTGAGGCGATACGCCATTATCTGTCAACATAATGACTTTCACAGTACTCCTCCCGGGAGCTCCTCGAGTTTGCCGATTTATTGCGCCTGTTGACGAGGTATTTGGCTACCTCAAGAGAGTCATATTTACTCCTGTCGGTTGCTCCCCGTTTTACAACAGTCACATCTAGAAGCTTACTCTGGCCAGTTCACCTGAATCGATACGCCATTAACTGTCGACATAAAGACTTTCACAGTACTCCTGCCGGGAGCTTCTCGAATTTGCCGATGTATTTCGCCTGTTGACGGGGCATTTGGCTACCTTAAGAGATTCATAGTTACTCGTGCCAGTGTCTCACCGTTACTCCTGCTAATTGTTCCCGGTTTTCCACAATGACATTTTCAAGCTTACTCTGGTTAGTTCACCTGAGGCGATACGCCATTATCTGTCAACATAATGACTTTCACAGTACTCCTCCCGGGAGCTCCTCGAGTTTGCCTATGTATTTCGCCTGTTGACGAGGCATATGGCTACCTTAAGAGAGTCATAGTTTCTCCTGTCGGTTGCACCCCGTTTTACCACAGTCACATTTTCAGCTTCCTTTAGCCAGTTCTCCTGAAGCGATACGCCATTATCTGTCAACATAAAGACTTCCACAGTATTCCCGCCGGGAGCTTCTCGTGTTTGCTGATGTATTTCGCCTGTTGACGAGGCATTTGGCTACCTTGAGAGAGGCATAGTTACTCCTGTCGGTCGCTCCCCGTTTTACAACAGTCACATCTACAAGCTTACACTGGCCAGTTCACCTGAATCGATACGCCATTAACTGTCGACATAAAGACATTCACAGTACGCCTGCCCTGAACTTCTCGAGTTTGGCGATGTATCTCGGTTGTTGACGAGGCATTTGGCTACCTTAAGAGAGTCGTAGTTACTCCTGTCAGTTTCTCCCCGTTTTACAACAGTCACAACTACGAGCTTACTCTGACCAGTTCACCACAAGCGATACGTTATCATTTGTCGACATTATGACATTCACAGTACTCCTGCTAAGAGCTCCTCCAGTTTGCAAATGTATCTCAACTGTTGACGAGGCATTTGGGTCCCTTTATTGAGTCATAGTTACTCCTGTCGGTTGCTGGCCGTTTTACAACAGTCACATCTGCTAGCTTACTTTGGCCAGTTCACATGGATCGATACGCCATTAACTGTCGACATAAAGACATTCACAGTACGCCAGCCGGGAACTTCTCGAGTTTGCCGATGTATTTCGCCTGTTGACGAGGCATTTGGCTTCCTTAAGAGAGTCATAGTTACTCGTGCCAGTGTCTCACCGTTACTCCTGCCAATTGTTCCATGTTTTCCACAATGACATTTTCAAGCTTACTCTGGAAAGTTCACCTGAAGCTTTACGCCATTATCTGTCGACATAAAGACTTTCACGGTACTCCTGCCGGGAGCTTGTCGAGTTTGCCGATGTGTTTCGCCTGTTGGCGAGGCATTTGGGTAACGTAAGAGAGTCACAGTTACGCCAGTCATTTGTTCCCCGTTTTACCACAGTCACATTTTCAAGCTTCCTCTAGCAGCTCACCTGAAGCGATACGCAATTATCTGTCAATATATAGACTTTCACAGTACTCCTGCCGGTAGCGTCTCGAGTTTGCCCATTTTTTTCGCCTGTTGAGGGCCATTTGGCTACCTTAAGAGAGTCATAGTTACTCCAGTCAGTTGCTCCAAGTTTTGCCACAGTCACATTTTCAAGCTTATTGTGGCTGGCCAGTTCACCTGAAGCGATACGCCATTATCTGTCGACATAAAGACTTTCACATTACTCCTGCCGGTAGCTTCTCGAGTTTGCCGATGTATTTCGCCTGTTGACGAGGCATATGGCTACCTTAAGAGAGTCATAGTTTCTCCTGTCGGTTGCACCCCGTTTTACCACAGTCACATTTTCAGCTTCCTTTAGCCAGTTCTCCTGAAGCGATACGCCATTATCTGTCAACATAAAGACTTCCACAGTATTCCTGCCGGGAGCTTCTCGAGTTTGCTGATGTATTTCGCCTGTTGACGAGGCATTTGGCTACCTTGAGAGAGGCATAGTTACTCCTGTCGGTTGCTCCCCGTTTTACAACAGTCACATCTACAAGCTTACACTGGCCAGTTCACCTGAATCGATACGCCATTAACTGTCGACATAAAGACATTCACAGTACGCCTGCCCTGAACTTCTCGAGTTTGGCGATGTATCTCGGCTGTTGACGAGGCATTTGGCTACCTTAAGAGAGTCGTAGTTACTCCTGTCAGTTTCTCCCCGTTTTACAACAGTCACAACTACGAGCTTACTCTGGCCAGTTCACCACAAGCGATACGTTATTATTTGTCGACATTATGACATTCACAGTACTCCTGCTAAGAGCTCCTCCAGTTTGCAAATGTATCTCAACTGTTGACGAGGCATTTGGGTCCCTTTATTGAGTCATAGTTACTCCTGTCGGTTGCTGCCCGTTTTACAACAGTCACATCTGCTAGCTTACTTTGGCCAGTTCACATGGATCGATACGCCATTAACTGTCGACATAAAGACATTCACAGTACGCCAGCCGGGAACTTCTCGAGTTTGCCGATGTATTTCGCCTGTTGACGAGGCATTTGGCTACCTTAAGAGAGTCATAGTTACTCGTGCCAGTGTCTCACCGTTACTCCTGCCAATTGTTCCCCGTTTTCCACAATGACATTTTCAAGCTTACTCTGGAAAGTTCACCTGAGGCGATACGCCATTATCTGTCAACATAATGACTTTCACAGTACTCCTCCCGGGAGCTCCTCGAGTTTGCCGATTTATTGCGCCTGTTGACGAGGTATTTGGCTACCTCAAGAGAGTCATATTTACTCCTGTCGGTTGCTCCCCGTTTTACAACAGTCACATCTAGAAGCTTACTCTGGCCAGTTCACCTGAATCGATACGCCATTAACTGTCGACATAAAGACTTTCACAGTACTCCTGCCGGGAGCTTCTCGAATTTGCCGATGTATTTCGCCTGTTGACGGGGCATTTGGCTACCTTAAGAGATTCATAGTTACTCGTGCCAGTGTCTCACCGTTACTCCTGCTAATTGTTCCCGGTTTTCCACAATGACATTTTCAAGCTTACTCTGGCTAGTTCACCTGAGGCGATACGCCATTATCTGTCAACATAATGACTTTCACAGTACTCCTCCCGGGAGCTCCTCGAGTTTGCCTATGTATTTCGCCTGTTGACGAGGCATATGGCTACCTTAAGAGAGTCATAGTTTCTCCTGTCGGTTGCACCCCGTTTTACCACAGTCACATTTTCAGCTTCCTTTAGCCAGTTCTCCTGAAGCGATACGCCATTATCTGTCAACATAAAGACTTCCACAGTATTCCCGCCGGGAGCTTCTCGTGTTTGCTGATGTATTTCGCCTGTTGACGAGGCATTTGGCTACCTTGAGAGAGGCATAGTTACTCCTGTCGGTCGCTCCCCGTTTTACAACAGTCACATCTACAAGCTTACACTGGCCAGTTCACCTGAATCGATACGCCATTAACTGTCGACATAAAGACATTCACAGTACGCCTGCCCTGAACTTCTCGAGTTTGGCGATGTATCTCGGTTGTTGACGAGGCATTTGGCTACCTTAAGAGAGTCGTAGTTACTCCTGTCAGTTTCTCCCCGTTTTACAACAGTCACAACTACGAGCTTACTCTGACCAGTTCACCACAAGCGATACGTTATCATTTGTCGACATTATGACATTCACAGTACTCCTGCTAAGAGCTCCTCCAGTTTGCAAATGTATCTCAACTGTTGACGAGGCATTTGGGTCCCTTTATTGAGTCATAGTTACTCCTGTCGGTTGCTGGCCGTTTTACAACAGTCACATCTGCTAGCTTACTTTGGCCAGTTCACATGGATCGATACGCCATTAACTGTCGACATAAAGACATTCACAGTACGCCAGCCGGGAACTTCTCGAGTTTGCCGATGTATTTCGCCTGTTGACGAGGCATTTGGCTTCCTTAAGAGAGTCATAGTTACTCGTGCCAGTGTCTCACCGTTACTCCTGCCAATTGTTCCATGTTTTCCACAATGACATTTTCAAGCTTACTCTGGAAAGTTCACCTGAAGCTTTACGCCATTATCTGTCGACATAAAGACTTTCACGGTACTCCTGCCGGGAGCTTGTCGAGTTTGCCGATGTGTTTCGCCTGTTGGCGAGGCATTTGGGTAACGTAAGAGAGTCACAGTTACGCCAGTCATTTGTTCCCCGTTTTACCACAGTCACATTTTCAAGCTTCCTCTAGCAGCTCACCTGAAGCGATACGCAATTATCTGTCAATATATAGACTTTCACAGTACTCCTGCCGGTAGCGTCTCGAGTTTGCCCATTTTTTTCGCCTGTTGAGGGCCATTTGGCTACCTTAAGAGAGTCATAGTTACTCCAGTCAGTTGCTCCAAGTTTTGCCACAGTCACATTTTCAAGCTTATTGTGGCTGGCCAGTTCACCTGAAGCGATACGCCATTATCTGTCGACATAAAGACTTTCACATTACTCCTGCCGGTAGCTTCTCGAGTTTGCCGATGTATTTCGCCTGTTGACGAGGCATATGGCTACCTTAAGAGAGTCATAGTTTCTCCTGTCGGTTGCACCCCGTTTTACCACAGTCACATTTTCAGCTTCCTTTAGCCAGTTCTCCTGAAGCGATACGCCATTATCTGTCAACATAAAGACTTCCACAGTATTCCTGCCGGGAGCTTCTCGAGTTTGCTGATGTATTTCGCCTGTTGACGAGGCATTTGGCTACCTTGAGAGAGGCATAGTTACTCCTGTCGGTTGCTCCCCGTTTTACAACAGTCACATCTACAAGCTTACACTGGCCAGTTCACCTGAATCGATACGCCATTAACTGTCGACATAAAGACATTCACAGTACGCCTGCCCTGAACTTCTCGAGTTTGGCGATGTATCTCGGCTGTTGACGAGGCATTTGGCTACCTTAAGAGAGTCGTAGTTACTCCTGTCAGTTTCTCCCCGTTTTACAACAGTCACAACTACGAGCTTACTCTGGCCAGTTCACCACAAGCGATACGTTATTATTTGTCGACATTATGACATTCACAGTACTCCTGCTAAGAGCTCCTCCAGTTTGCAAATGTATCTCAACTGTTGACGAGGCATTTGGGTCCCTTTATTGAGTCATAGTTACTCCTGTCGGTTGCTGCCCGTTTTACAACAGTCACATCTGCTAGCTTACTTTGGCCAGTTCACATGGATCGATACGCCATTAACTGTCGACATAAAGACATTCACAGTACGCCAGCCGGGAACTTCTCGAGTTTGCCGATGTATTTCGCCTGTTGACGAGGCATTTGGCTACCTTAAGAGAGTCATAGTTACTCGTGCCAGTGTCTCACCGTTACTCCTGCCAATTGTTCCCCGTTTCCCACAATGACATTTTCAAGCTTACTCTGGAAAGTTCACCTGAGGCGATACGCCATTATCTGTCAACATAATGACTTTCACAGTACTCCTCCCGGGAGCTCCTCGAGTTTGCCGATTTATTGCGCCTGTTGACGAGGTATTTGGCTACCTCAAGAGAGTCATATTTACTCCTGTCGGTTGCTCCCCGTTTTACAACAGTCACATCTAGAAGCTTACTCTGGCCAGTTCACCTGAATCGATACGCCATTAACTGTCGACATAAAGACTTTCACAGTACTCCTGCCGGGAGCTTCTCGAATTTGCCGATGTATTTCGCCTGTTGACGGGGCATTTGGCTACCTTAAGAGATTCATAGTTACTCGTGCCAGTGTCTCACCGTTACTCCTGCTAATTGTTCCCGGTTTTCCACAATGACATTTTCAAGCTTACTCTGGCTAGTTCACCTGAGGCGATACGCCATTATCTGTCAACATAATGACTTTCACAGTACTCCTCCCGGGAGCTCCTCGAGTTTGCCTATGTATTTCGCCTGTTGACGAGGCATATGGCTACCTTAAGAGAGTCATAGTTTCTCCTGTCGGTTGCACCCCGTTTTACCACAGTCACATTTTCAGCTTCCTTTAGCCAGTTCTCCTGAAGCGATACGCCATTATCTGTCAACATAAAGACTTCCACAGTATTCCCGCCGGGAGCTTCTCGTGTTTGCTGATGTATTTCGCCTGTTGACGAGGCATTTGGCTACCTTGAGAGAGGCATAGTTACTCCTGTCGGTCGCTCCCCGTTTTACAACAGTCACATCTACAAGCTTACACTGGCCAGTTCACCTGAATCGATACGCCATTAACTGTCGACATAAAGACATTCACAGTACGCCTGCCCTGAACTTCTCGAGTTTGGCGATGTATCTCGGTTGTTGACGAGGCATTTGGCTACCTTAAGAGAGTCGTAGTTACTCCTGTCAGTTTCTCCCCGTTTTACAACAGTCACAACTACGAGCTTACTCTGACCAGTTCACCACAAGCGATACGTTATCATTTGTCGACATTATGACATTCACAGTACTCCTGCTAAGAGCTCCTCCAGTTTGCAAATGTATCTCAACTGTTGACGAGGCATTTGGGTCCCTTTATTGAGTCATAGTTACTCCTGTCGGTTGCTGGCCGTTTTACAACAGTCACATCTGCTAGCTTACTTTGGCCAGTTCACATGGATCGATACGCCATTAACTGTCGACATAAAGACATTCACAGTACGCCAGCCGGGAACTTCTCGAGTTTGCCGATGTATTTCGCCTGTTGACGAGGCATTTGGCTTCCTTAAGAGAGTCATAGTTACTCGTGCCAGTGTCTCACCGTTACTCCTGCCAATTGTTCCATGTTTTCCACAATGACATTTTCAAGCTTACTCTGGAAAGTTCACCTGAAGCTTTACGCCATTATCTGTCGACATAAAGACTTTCACGGTACTCCTGCCGGGAGCTTGTCGAGTTTGCCGATGTGTTTCGCCTGTTGGCGAGGCATTTGGGTAACGTAAGAGAGTCACAGTTACGCCAGTCATTTGTTCCCCGTTTTACCACAGTCACATTTTCAAGCTTCCTCTAGCAGCTCACCTGAAGCGATACGCAATTATCTGTCAATATATAGACTTTCACAGTACTCCTGCCGGTAGCGTCTCGAGTTTGCCCATTTTTTTCGCCTGTTGAGGGCCATTTGGCTACCTTAAGAGAGTCATAGTTACTCCAGTCAGTTGCTCCAAGTTTTGCCACAGTCACATTTTCAAGCTTATTGTGGCTGGCCAGTTCACCTGAAGCGATACGCCATTATCTGTCGACATAAAGACTTTCACATTACTCCTGCCGGTAGCTTCTCGAGTTTGCCGATGTATTTCGCCTGTTGACGAGGCATATGGCTACCTTAAGAGAGTCATAGTTTCTCCTGTCGGTTGCACCCCGTTTTACCACAGTCACATTTTCAGCTTCCTTTAGCCAGTTCTCCTGAAGCGATACGCCATTATCTGTCAACATAAAGACTTCCACAGTATTCCTGCCGGGAGCTTCTCGAGTTTGCTGATGTATTTCGCCTGTTGACGAGGCATTTGGCTACCTTGAGAGAGGCATAGTTACTCCTGTCGGTTGCTCCCCGTTTTACAACAGTCACATCTACAAGCTTACACTGGCCAGTTCACCTGAATCGATACGCCATTAACTGTCGACATAAAGACATTCACAGTACGCCTGCCCTGAACTTCTCGAGTTTGGCGATGTATCTCGGCTGTTGACGAGGCATTTGGCTACCTTAAGAGAGTCGTAGTTACTCCTGTCAGTTTCTCCCCGTTTTACAACAGTCACAACTACGAGCTTACTCTGGCCAGTTCACCACAAGCGATACGTTATTATTTGTCGACATTATGACATTCACAGTACTCCTGCTAAGAGCTCCTCCAGTTTGCAAATGTATCTCAACTGTTGACGAGGCATTTGGGTCCCTTTATTGAGTCATAGTTACTCCTGTCGGTTGCTGCCCGTTTTACAACAGTCACATCTGCTAGCTTACTTTGGCCAGTTCACATGGATCGATACGCCATTAACTGTCGACATAAAGACATTCACAGTACGCCAGCCGGGAACTTCTCGAGTTTGCCGATGTATTTCGCCTGTTGACGAGGCATTTGGCTACCTTAAGAGAGTCATAGTTACTCGTGCCAGTGTCTCACCGTTACTCCTGCCAATTGTTCCCCGTTTTCCACAATGACATTTTCAAGCTTACTCTGGAAAGTTCACCTGAGGCGATACGCCATTATCTGTCAACATAATGACTTTCACAGTACTCCTCCCGGGAGCTCCTCGAGTTTGCCGATTTATTGCGCCTGTTGACGAGGTATTTGGCTACCTCAAGAGAGTCATATTTACTCCTGTCGGTTGCTCCCCGTTTTACAACAGTCACATCTAGAAGCTTACTCTGGCCAGTTCACCTGAATCGATACGCCATTAACTGTCGACATAAAGACTTTCACAGTACTCCTGCCGGGAGCTTCTCGAATTTGCCGATGTATTTCGCCTGTTGACGGGGCATTTGGCTACCTTAAGAGATTCATAGTTACTCGTGCCAGTGTCTCACCGTTACTCCTGCTAATTGTTCCCGGTTTTCCACAATGACATTTTCAAGCTTACTCTGGCTAGTTCACCTGAGGCGATACGCCATTATCTGTCAACATAATGACTTTCACAGTACTCCTCCCGGGAGCTCCTCGAGTTTGCCTATGTATTTCGCCTGTTGACGAGGCATATGGCTACCTTAAGAGAGTCATAGTTTCTCCTGTCGGTTGCACCCCGTTTTACCACAGTCACATTTTCAGCTTCCTTTAGCCAGTTCTCCTGAAGCGATACGCCATTATCTGTCAACATAAAGACTTCCACAGTATTCCCGCCGGGAGCTTCTCGTGTTTGCTGATGTATTTCGCCTGTTGACGAGGCATTTGGCTACCTTGAGAGAGGCATAGTTACTCCTGTCGGTCGCTCCCCGTTTTACAACAGTCACATCTACAAGCTTACACTGGCCAGTTCACCTGAATCGATACGCCATTAACTGTCGACATAAAGACATTCACAGTACGCCTGCCCTGAACTTCTCGAGTTTGGCGATGTATCTCGGTTGTTGACGAGGCATTTGGCTACCTTAAGAGAGTCGTAGTTACTCCTGTCAGTTTCTCCCCGTTTTACAACAGTCACAACTACGAGCTTACTCTGACCAGTTCACCACAAGCGATACGTTATCATTTGTCGACATTATGACATTCACAGTACTCCTGCTAAGAGCTCCTCCAGTTTGCAAATGTATCTCAACTGTTGACGAGGCATTTGGGTCCCTTTATTGAGTCATAGTTACTCCTGTCGGTTGCTGGCCGTTTTACAACAGTCACATCTGCTAGCTTACTTTGGCCAGTTCACATGGATCGATACGCCATTAACTGTCGACATAAAGACATTCACAGTACGCCAGCCGGGAACTTCTCGAGTTTGCCGATGTATTTCGCCTGTTGACGAGGCATTTGGCTTCCTTAAGAGAGTCATAGTTACTCGTGCCAGTGTCTCACCGTTACTCCTGCCAATTGTTCCATGTTTTCCACAATGACATTTTCAAGCTTACTCTGGAAAGTTCACCTGAAGCTTTACGCCATTATCTGTCGACATAAAGACTTTCACGGTACTCCTGCCGGGAGCTTGTCGAGTTTGCCGATGTGTTTCGCCTGTTGGCGAGGCATTTGGGTAACGTAAGAGAGTCACAGTTACGCCAGTCATTTGTTCCCCGTTTTACCACAGTCACATTTTCAAGCTTCCTCTAGCAGCTCACCTGAAGCGATACGCAATTATCTGTCAATATATAGACTTTCACAGTACTCCTGCCGGTAGCGTCTCGAGTTTGCCCATTTTTTTCGCCTGTTGAGGGCCATTTGGCTACCTTAAGAGAGTCATAGTTACTCCAGTCAGTTGCTCCAAGTTTTGCCACAGTCACATTTTCAAGCTTATTGTGGCTGGCCAGTTCACCTGAAGCGATACGCCATTATCTGTCGACATAAAGACTTTCACATTACTCCTGCCGGTAGCTTCTCGAGTTTGCCGATGTATTTCGCCTGTTGACGAGGCATATGGCTACCTTAAGAGAGTCATAGTTTCTCCTGTCGGTTGCACCCCGTTTTACCACAGTCACATTTTCAGCTTCCTTTAGCCAGTTCTCCTGAAGCGATACGCCATTATCTGTCAACATAAAGACTTCCACAGTATTCCTGCCGGGAGCTTCTCGAGTTTGCTGATGTATTTCGCCTGTTGACGAGGCATTTGGCTACCTTGAGAGAGGCATAGTTACTCCTGTCGGTTGCTCCCCGTTTTACAACAGTCACATCTACAAGCTTACACTGGCCAGTTCACCTGAATCGATACGCCATTAACTGTCGACATAAAGACATTCACAGTACGCCTGCCCTGAACTTCTCGAGTTTGGCGATGTATCTCGGCTGTTGACGAGGCATTTGGCTACCTTAAGAGAGTCGTAGTTACTCCTGTCAGTTTCTCCCCGTTTTACAACAGTCACAACTACGAGCTTACTCTGGCCAGTTCACCACAAGCGATACGTTATTATTTGTCGACATTATGACATTCACAGTACTCCTGCTAAGAGCTCCTCCAGTTTGCAAATGTATCTCAACTGTTGACGAGGCATTTGGGTCCCTTTATTGAGTCATAGTTACTCCTGTCGGTTGCTGCCCGTTTTACAACAGTCACATCTGCTAGCTTACTTTGGCCAGTTCACATGGATCGATACGCCATTAACTGTCGACATAAAGACATTCACAGTACGCCAGCCGGGAACTTCTCGAGTTTGCCGATGTATTTCGCCTGTTGACGAGGCATTTGGCTACCTTAAGAGAGTCATAGTTACTCGTGCCAGTGTCTCACCGTTACTCCTGCCAATTGTTCCCCGTTTTCCACAATGACATTTTCAAGCTTACTCTGGAAAGTTCACCTGAGGCGATACGCCATTATCTGTCAACATAATGACTTTCACAGTACTCCTCCCGGGAGCTCCTCGAGTTTGCCGATTTATTGCGCCTGTTGACGAGGTATTTGGCTACCTCAAGAGAGTCATATTTACTCCTGTCGGTTGCTCCCCGTTTTACAACAGTCACATCTAGAAGCTTACTCTGGCCAGTTCACCTGAATCGATACGCCATTAACTGTCGACATAAAGACTTTCACAGTACTCCTGCCGGGAGCTTCTCGAATTTGCCGATGTATTTCGCCTGTTGACGGGGCATTTGGCTACCTTAAGAGATTCATAGTTACTCGTGCCAGTGTCTCACCGTTACTCCTGCTAATTGTTCCCGGTTTTCCACAATGACATTTTCAAGCTTACTCTGGCTAGTTCACCTGAGGCGATACGCCATTATCTGTCAACATAATGACTTTCACAGTACTCCTCCCGGGAGCTCCTCGAGTTTGCCTATGTATTTCGCCTGTTGACGAGGCATATGGCTACCTTAAGAGAGTCATAGTTTCTCCTGTCGGTTGCACCCCGTTTTACCACAGTCACATTTTCAGCTTCCTTTAGCCAGTTCTCCTGAAGCGATACGCCATTATCTGTCAACATAAAGACTTCCACAGTATTCCCGCCGGGAGCTTCTCGTGTTTGCTGATGTATTTCGCCTGTTGACGAGGCATTTGGCTACCTTGAGAGAGGCATAGTTACTCCTGTCGGTCGCTCCCCGTTTTACAACAGTCACATCTACAAGCTTACACTGGCCAGTTCACCTGAATCGATACGCCATTAACTGTCGACATAAAGACATTCACAGTACGCCTGCCCTGAACTTCTCGAGTTTGGCGATGTATCTCGGTTGTTGACGAGGCATTTGGCTACCTTAAGAGAGTCGTAGTTACTCCTGTCAGTTTCTCCCCGTTTTACAACAGTCACAACTACGAGCTTACTCTGACCAGTTCACCACAAGCGATACGTTATCATTTGTCGACATTATGACATTCACAGTACTCCTGCTAAGAGCTCCTCCAGTTTGCAAATGTATCTCAACTGTTGACGAGGCATTTGGGTCCCTTTATTGAGTCATAGTTACTCCTGTCGGTTGCTGGCCGTTTTACAACAGTCACATCTGCTAGCTTACTTTGGCCAGTTCACATGGATCGATACGCCATTATCTGTCAACATAATGACTTTCACAGTACTCCTCCCGGGAGCTCCTCGAGTTTGCCGATTTATTGCGCCTGTTGACGAGGTATTTGGCTACCTCAAGAGAGTCATATTTACTCCTGTCGGTTGCTCCCCGTTTTACAACAGTCACATCTAGAAGCTTACTCTGGCCAGTTCACCTGAATCGATACGCCATTAACTGTCGACATAAAGACTTTCACAGTACTCCTGCCGGGAGCTTCTCGAATTTGCCGATGTATTTCGCCTGTTGACGGGGCATTTGGCTACCTTAAGAGATTCATAGTTACTCGTGCCAGTGTCTCACCGTTACTCCTGCTAATTGTTCCCGGTTTTCCACAATGACATTTTCAAGCTTACTCTGGCTAGTTCACCTGAGGCGATACGCCATTATCTGTCAACATAATGACTTTCACAGTACTCCTCCCGGGAGCTCCTCGAGTTTGCCTATGTATTTCGCCTGTTGACGAGGCATATGGCTACCTTAAGAGAGTCATAGTTTCTCCTGTCGGTTGCACCCCGTTTTACCACAGTCACATTTTCAGCTTCCTTTAGCCAGTTCTCCTGAAGCGATACGCCATTATCTGTCAACATAAAGACTTCCACAGTATTCCCGCCGGGAGCTTCTCGTGTTTGCTGATGTATTTCGCCTGTTGACGAGGCATTTGGCTACCTTGAGAGAGGCATAGTTACTCCTGTCGGTCGCTCCCCGTTTTACAACAGTCACATCTACAAGCTTACACTGGCCAGTTCACCTGAATCGATACGCCATTAACTGTCGACATAAAGACATTCACAGTACGCCTGCCCTGAACTTCTCGAGTTTGGCGATGTATCTCGGTTGTTGACGAGGCATTTGGCTACCTTAAGAGAGTCGTAGTTACTCCTGTCAGTTTCTCCCCGTTTTACAACAGTCACAACTACGAGCTTACTCTGACCAGTTCACCACAAGCGATACGTTATCATTTGTCGACATTATGACATTCACAGTACTCCTGCTAAGAGCTCCTCCAGTTTGCAAATGTATCTCAACTGTTGACGAGGCATTTGGGTCCCTTTATTGAGTCATAGTTACTCCTGTCGGTTGCTGGCCGTTTTACAACAGTCACATCTGCTAGCTTACTTTGGCCAGTTCACATGGATCGATACGCCATTAACTGTCGACATAAAGACATTCACAGTACGCCAGCCGGGAACTTCTCGAGTTTGCCGATGTATTTCGCCTGTTGACGAGGCATTTGGCTTCCTTAAGAGAGTCATAGTTACTCGTGCCAGTGTCTCACCGTTACTCCTGCCAATTGTTCCATGTTTTCCACAATGACATTTTCAAGCTTACTCTGGAAAGTTCACCTGAAGCTTTACGCCATTATCTGTCGACATAAAGACTTTCACGGTACTCCTGCCGGGAGCTTGTCGAGTTTGCCGATGTGTTTCGCCTGTTGGCGAGGCATTTGGGTAACGTAAGAGAGTCACAGTTACGCCAGTCATTTGTTCCCCGTTTTACCACAGTCACATTTTCAAGCTTCCTCTAGCAGCTCACCTGAAGCGATACGCAATTATCTGTCAATATATAGACTTTCACAGTACTCCTGCCGGTAGCGTCTCGAGTTTGCCCATTTTTTTCGCCTGTTGAGGGCCATTTGGCTACCTTAAGAGAGTCATAGTTACTCCAGTCAGTTGCTCCAAGTTTTGCCACAGTCACATTTTCAAGCTTATTGTGGCTGGCCAGTTCACCTGAAGCGATACGCCATTATCTGTCGACATAAAGACTTTCACATTACTCCTGCCGGTAGCTTCTCGAGTTTGCCGATGTATTTCGCCTGTTGACGAGGCATATGGCTACCTTAAGAGAGTCATAGTTTCTCCTGTCGGTTGCACCCCGTTTTACCACAGTCACATTTTCAGCTTCCTTTAGCCAGTTCTCCTGAAGCGATACGCCATTATCTGTCAACATAAAGACTTCCACAGTATTCCTGCCGGGAGCTTCTCGAGTTTGCTGATGTATTTCGCCTGTTGACGAGGCATTTGGCTACCTTGAGAGAGGCATAGTTACTCCTGTCGGTTGCTCCCCGTTTTACAACAGTCACATCTACAAGCTTACACTGGCCAGTTCACCTGAATCGATACGCCATTAACTGTCGACATAAAGACATTCACAGTACGCCTGCCCTGAACTTCTCGAGTTTGGCGATGTATCTCGGCTGTTGACGAGGCATTTGGCTACCTTAAGAGAGTCGTAGTTACTCCTGTCAGTTTCTCCCCGTTTTACAACAGTCACAACTACGAGCTTACTCTGGCCAGTTCACCACAAGCGATACGTTATTATTTGTCGACATTATGACATTCACAGTACTCCTGCTAAGAGCTCCTCCAGTTTGCAAATGTATCTCAACTGTTGACGAGGCATTTGGGTCCCTTTATTGAGTCATAGTTACTCCTGTCGGTTGCTGCCCGTTTTACAACAGTCACATCTGCTAGCTTACTTTGGCCAGTTCACATGGATCGATACGCCATTAACTGTCGACATAAAGACATTCACAGTACGCCAGCCGGGAACTTCTCGAGTTTGCCGATGTATTTCGCCTGTTGACGAGGCATTTGGCTACCTTAAGAGAGTCATAGTTACTCGTGCCAGTGTCTCACCGTTACTCCTGCCAATTGTTCCCCGTTTCCCACAATGACATTTTCAAGCTTACTCTGGAAAGTTCACCTGAGGCGATACGCCATTATCTGTCAACATAATGACTTTCACAGTACTCCTCCCGGGAGCTCCTCGAGTTTGCCGATTTATTGCGCCTGTTGACGAGGTATTTGGCTACCTCAAGAGAGTCATATTTACTCCTGTCGGTTGCTCCCCGTTTTACAACAGTCACATCTAGAAGCTTACTCTGGCCAGTTCACCTGAATCGATACGCCATTAACTGTCGACATAAAGACTTTCACAGTACTCCTGCCGGGAGCTTCTCGAATTTGCCGATGTATTTCGCCTGTTGACGGGGCATTTGGCTACCTTAAGAGATTCATAGTTACTCGTGCCAGTGTCTCACCGTTACTCCTGCTAATTGTTCCCGGTTTTCCACAATGACATTTTCAAGCTTACTCTGGCTAGTTCACCTGAGGCGATACGCCATTATCTGTCAACATAATGACTTTCACAGTACTCCTCCCGGGAGCTCCTCGAGTTTGCCTATGTATTTCGCCTGTTGACGAGGCATATGGCTACCTTAAGAGAGTCATAGTTTCTCCTGTCGGTTGCACCCCGTTTTACCACAGTCACATTTTCAGCTTCCTTTAGCCAGTTCTCCTGAAGCGATACGCCATTATCTGTCAACATAAAGACTTCCACAGTATTCCCGCCGGGAGCTTCTCGTGTTTGCTGATGTATTTCGCCTGTTGACGAGGCATTTGGCTACCTTGAGAGAGGCATAGTTACTCCTGTCGGTCGCTCCCCGTTTTACAACAGTCACATCTACAAGCTTACACTGGCCAGTTCACCTGAATCGATACGCCATTAACTGTCGACATAAAGACATTCACAGTACGCCTGCCCTGAACTTCTCGAGTTTGGCGATGTATCTCGGTTGTTGACGAGGCATTTGGCTACCTTAAGAGAGTCGTAGTTACTCCTGTCAGTTTCTCCCCGTTTTACAACAGTCACAACTACGAGCTTACTCTGACCAGTTCACCACAAGCGATACGTTATCATTTGTCGACATTATGACATTCACAGTACTCCTGCTAAGAGCTCCTCCAGTTTGCAAATGTATCTCAACTGTTGACGAGGCATTTGGGTCCCTTTATTGAGTCATAGTTACTCCTGTCGGTTGCTGGCCGTTTTACAACAGTCACATCTGCTAGCTTACTTTGGCCAGTTCACATGGATCGATACGCCATTAACTGTCGACATAAAGACATTCACAGTACGCCAGCCGGGAACTTCTCGAGTTTGCCGATGTATTTCGCCTGTTGACGAGGCATTTGGCTTCCTTAAGAGAGTCATAGTTACTCGTGCCAGTGTCTCACCGTTACTCCTGCCAATTGTTCCATGTTTTCCACAATGACATTTTCAAGCTTACTCTGGAAAGTTCACCTGAAGCTTTACGCCATTATCTGTCGACATAAAGACTTTCACGGTACTCCTGCCGGGAGCTTGTCGAGTTTGCCGATGTGTTTCGCCTGTTGGCGAGGCATTTGGGTAACGTAAGAGAGTCACAGTTACGCCAGTCATTTGTTCCCCGTTTTACCACAGTCACATTTTCAAGCTTCCTCTAGCAGCTCACCTGAAGCGATACGCAATTATCTGTCAATATATAGACTTTCACAGTACTCCTGCCGGTAGCGTCTCGAGTTTGCCCATTTTTTTCGCCTGTTGAGGGCCATTTGGCTACCTTAAGAGAGTCATAGTTACTCCAGTCAGTTGCTCCAAGTTTTGCCACAGTCACATTTTCAAGCTTATTGTGGCTGGCCAGTTCACCTGAAGCGATACGCCATTATCTGTCGACATAAAGACTTTCACATTACTCCTGCCGGTAGCTTCTCGAGTTTGCCGATGTATTTCGCCTGTTGACGAGGCATATGGCTACCTTAAGAGAGTCATAGTTTCTCCTGTCGGTTGCACCCCGTTTTACCACAGTCACATTTTCAGCTTCCTTTAGCCAGTTCTCCTGAAGCGATACGCCATTATCTGTCAACATAAAGACTTCCACAGTATTCCTGCCGGGAGCTTCTCGAGTTTGCTGATGTATTTCGCCTGTTGACGAGGCATTTGGCTACCTTGAGAGAGGCATAGTTACTCCTGTCGGTTGCTCCCCGTTTTACAACAGTCACATCTACAAGCTTACACTGGCCAGTTCACCTGAATCGATACGCCATTAACTGTCGACATAAAGACATTCACAGTACGCCTGCCCTGAACTTCTCGAGTTTGGCGATGTATCTCGGCTGTTGACGAGGCATTTGGCTACCTTAAGAGAGTCGTAGTTACTCCTGTCAGTTTCTCCCCGTTTTACAACAGTCACAACTACGAGCTTACTCTGGCCAGTTCACCACAAGCGATACGTTATTATTTGTCGACATTATGACATTCACAGTACTCCTGCTAAGAGCTCCTCCAGTTTGCAAATGTATCTCAACTGTTGACGAGGCATTTGGGTCCCTTTATTGAGTCATAGTTACTCCTGTCGGTTGCTGCCCGTTTTACAACAGTCACATCTGCTAGCTTACTTTGGCCAGTTCACATGGATCGATACGCCATTAACTGTCGACATAAAGACATTCACAGTACGCCAGCCGGGAACTTCTCGAGTTTGCCGATGTATTTCGCCTGTTGACGAGGCATTTGGCTACCTTAAGAGAGTCATAGTTACTCGTGCCAGTGTCTCACCGTTACTCCTGCCAATTGTTCCCCGTTTTCCACAATGACATTTTCAAGCTTACTCTGGAAAGTTCACCTGAGGCGATACGCCATTATCTGTCAACATAATGACTTTCACAGTACTCCTCCCGGGAGCTCCTCGAGTTTGCCGATTTATTGCGCCTGTTGACGAGGTATTTGGCTACCTCAAGAGAGTCATATTTACTCCTGTCGGTTGCTCCCCGTTTTACAACAGTCACATCTAGAAGCTTACTCTGGCCAGTTCACCTGAATCGATACGCCATTAACTGTCGACATAAAGACTTTCACAGTACTCCTGCCGGGAGCTTCTCGAATTTGCCGATGTATTTCGCCTGTTGACGGGGCATTTGGCTACCTTAAGAGATTCATAGTTACTCGTGCCAGTGTCTCACCGTTACTCCTGCTAATTGTTCCCGGTTTTCCACAATGACATTTTCAAGCTTACTCTGGCTAGTTCACCTGAGGCGATACGCCATTATCTGTCAACATAATGACTTTCACAGTACTCCTCCCGGGAGCTCCTCGAGTTTGCCTATGTATTTCGCCTGTTGACGAGGCATATGGCTACCTTAAGAGAGTCATAGTTTCTCCTGTCGGTTGCACCCCGTTTTACCACAGTCACATTTTCAGCTTCCTTTAGCCAGTTCTCCTGAAGCGATACGCCATTATCTGTCAACATAAAGACTTCCACAGTATTCCCGCCGGGAGCTTCTCGTGTTTGCTGATGTATTTCGCCTGTTGACGAGGCATTTGGCTACCTTGAGAGAGGCATAGTTACTCCTGTCGGTCGCTCCCCGTTTTACAACAGTCACATCTACAAGCTTACACTGGCCAGTTCACCTGAATCGATACGCCATTAACTGTCGACATAAAGACATTCACAGTACGCCTGCCCTGAACTTCTCGAGTTTGGCGATGTATCTCGGTTGTTGACGAGGCATTTGGCTACCTTAAGAGAGTCGTAGTTACTCCTGTCAGTTTCTCCCCGTTTTACAACAGTCACAACTACGAGCTTACTCTGACCAGTTCACCACAAGCGATACGTTATCATTTGTCGACATTATGACATTCACAGTACTCCTGCTAAGAGCTCCTCCAGTTTGCAAATGTATCTCAACTGTTGACGAGGCATTTGGGTCCCTTTATTGAGTCATAGTTACTCCTGTCGGTTGCTGGCCGTTTTACAACAGTCACATCTGCTAGCTTACTTTGGCCAGTTCACATGGATCGATACGCCATTAACTGTCGACATAAAGACATTCACAGTACGCCAGCCGGGAACTTCTCGAGTTTGCCGATGTATTTCGCCTGTTGACGCGGCATTTGGCTTCCTTAAGAGAGTCATAGTTACTCGTGCCAGTGTCTCACCGTTACTCCTGCCAATTGTTCCATGTTTTCCACAATGACATTTTCAAGCTTACTCTGGAAAGTTCACCTGAAGCTTTACGCCATTATCTGTCGACATAAAGACTTTCACGGTACTCCTGCCGGGAGCTTGTCGAGTTTGCCGATGTGTTTCGCCTGTTGGCGAGGCATTTGGGTAACGTAAGAGAGTCACAGTTACGCCAGTCATTTGTTCCCCGTTTTACCACAGTCACATTTTCAAGCTTCCTCTAGCAGCTCACCTGAAGCGATACGCAATTATCTGTCAATATATAGACTTTCACAGTACTCCTGCCGGTAGCGTCTCGAGTTTGCCCATTTTTTTCGCCTGTTGAGGGCCATTTGGCTACCTTAAGAGAGTCATAGTTACTCCAGTCAGTTGCTCCAAGTTTTGCCACAGTCACATTTTCAAGCTTATTGTGGCTGGCCAGTTCACCTGAAGCGATACGCCATTATCTGTCGACATAAAGACTTTCACATTACTCCTGCCGGTAGCTTCTCGAGTTTGCCGATGTATTTCGCCTGTTGACGAGGCATATGGCTACCTTAAGAGAGTCATAGTTTCTCCTGTCGGTTGCACCCCGTTTTACCACAGTCACATTTTCAGCTTCCTTTAGCCAGTTCTCCTGAAGCGATACGCCATTATCTGTCAACATAAAGACTTCCACAGTATTCCTGCCGGGAGCTTCTCGAGTTTGCTGATGTATTTCGCCTGTTGACGAGGCATTTGGCTACCTTGAGAGAGGCATAGTTACTCCTGTCGGTTGCTCCCCGTTTTACAACAGTCACATCTACAAGCTTACACTGGCCAGTTCACCTGAATCGATACGCCATTAACTGTCGACATAAAGACATTCACAGTACGCCTGCCCTGAACTTCTCGAGTTTGGCGATGTATCTCGGCTGTTGACGAGGCATTTGGCTACCTTAAGAGAGTCGTAGTTACTCCTGTCAGTTTCTCCCCGTTTTACAACAGTCACAACTACGAGCTTACTCTGGCCAGTTCACCACAAGCGATACGTTATTATTTGTCGACATTATGACATTCACAGTACTCCTGCTAAGAGCTCCTCCAGTTTGCAAATGTATCTCAACTGTTGACGAGGCATTTGGGTCCCTTTATTGAGTCATAGTTACTCCTGTCGGTTGCTGCCCGTTTTACAACAGTCACATCTGCTAGCTTACTTTGGCCAGTTCACATGGATCGATACGCCATTAACTGTCGACATAAAGACATTCACAGTACGCCAGCCGGGAACTTCTCGAGTTTGCCGATGTATTTCGCCTGTTGACGAGGCATTTGGCTTCCTTAAGAGAGTCATAGTTACTCGTGCCAGTGTCTCACCGTTACTCCTGCCAATTGTTCCATGTTTTCCACAATGACATTTTCAAGCTTACTCTGGAAAGTTCACCTGAAGCTTTACGCCATTATCTGTCGACATAAAGACTTTCACGGTACTCCTGCCGGGAGCTTGTCGAGTTTGCCGATGTGTTTCGCCTGTTGGCGAGGCATTTGGGTAACGTAAGAGAGTCACAGTTACGCCAGTCATTTGTTCCCCGTTTTACCACAGTCACATTTTCAAGCTTCCTCTAGCAGCTCACCTGAAGCGATACGCAATTATCTGTCAATATATAGACTTTCACAGTACTCCTGCCGGTAGCGTCTCGAGTTTGCCCATTTTTTTCGCCTGTTGAGGGCCATTTGGCTACCTTAAGAGAGTCATAGTTACTCCAGTCAGTTGCTCCAAGTTTTGCCACAGTCACATTTTCAAGCTTATTGTGGCTGGCCAGTTCACCTGAAGCGATACGCCATTATCTGTCGACATAAAGACTTTCACATTACTCCTGCCGGTAGCTTCTCGAGTTTGCCGATGTATTTCGCCTGTTGACGAGGCATATGGCTACCTTAAGAGAGTCATAGTTTCTCCTGTCGGTTGCACCCCGTTTTACCACAGTCACATTTTCAGCTTCCTTTAGCCAGTTCTCCTGAAGCGATACGCCATTATCTGTCAACATAAAGACTTCCACAGTATTCCTGCCGGGAGCTTCTCGAGTTTGCTGATGTATTTCGCCTGTTGACGAGGCATTTGGCTACCTTGAGAGAGGCATAGTTACTCCTGTCGGTTGCTCCCCGTTTTACAACAGTCACATCTACAAGCTTACACTGGCCAGTTCACCTGAATCGATACGCCATTAACTGTCGACATAAAGACATTCACAGTACGCCTGCCCTGAACTTCTCGAGTTTGGCGATGTATCTCGGCTGTTGACGAGGCATTTGGCTACCTTAAGAGAGTCGTAGTTACTCCTGTCAGTTTCTCCCCGTTTTACAACAGTCACAACTACGAGCTTACTCTGGCCAGTTCACCACAAGCGATACGTTATTATTTGTCGACATTATGACATTCACAGTACTCCTGCTAAGAGCTCCTCCAGTTTGCAAATGTATCTCAACTGTTGACGAGGCATTTGGGTCCCTTTATTGAGTCATAGTTACTCCTGTCGGTTGCTGCCCGTTTTACAACAGTCACATCTGCTAGCTTACTTTGGCCAGTTCACATGGATCGATACGCCATTAACTGTCGACATAAAGACATTCACAGTACGCCAGCCGGGAACTTCTCGAGTTTGCCGATGTATTTCGCCTGTTGACGAGGCATTTGGCTACCTTAAGAGAGTCATAGTTACTCGTGCCAGTGTCTCACCGTTACTCCTGCCAATTGTTCCCCGTTTTCCACAATGACATTTTCAAGCTTACTCTGGAAAGTTCACCTGAGGCGATACGCCATTATCTGTCAACATAATGACTTTCACAGTACTCCTCCCGGGAGCTCCTCGAGTTTGCCGATTTATTGCGCCTGTTGACGAGGTATTTGGCTACCTCAAGAGAGTCATATTTACTCCTGTCGGTTGCTCCCCGTTTTACAACAGTCACATCTAGAAGCTTACTCTGGCCAGTTCACCTGAATCGATACGCCATTAACTGTCGACATAAAGACTTTCACAGTACTCCTGCCGGGAGCTTCTCGAATTTGCCGATGTATTTCGCCTGTTGACGGGGCATTTGGCTACCTTAAGAGATTCATAGTTACTCGTGCCAGTGTCTCACCGTTACTCCTGCTAATTGTTCCCGGTTTTCCACAATGACATTTTCAAGCTTACTCTGGCTAGTTCACCTGAGGCGATACGCCATTATCTGTCAACATAATGACTTTCACAGTACTCCTCCCGGGAGCTCCTCGAGTTTGCCTATGTATTTCGCCTGTTGACGAGGCATATGGCTACCTTAAGAGAGTCATAGTTTCTCCTGTCGGTTGCACCCCGTTTTACCACAGTCACATTTTCAGCTTCCTTTAGCCAGTTCTCCTGAAGCGATACGCCATTATCTGTCAACATAAAGACTTCCACAGTATTCCCGCCGGGAGCTTCTCGTGTTTGCTGATGTATTTCGCCTGTTGACGAGGCATTTGGCTACCTTGAGAGAGGCATAGTTACTCCTGTCGGTCGCTCCCCGTTTTACAACAGTCACATCTACAAGCTTACACTGGCCAGTTCACCTGAATCGATACGCCATTAACTGTCGACATAAAGACATTCACAGTACGCCTGCCCTGAACTTCTCGAGTTTGGCGATGTATCTCGGTTGTTGACGAGGCATTTGGCTACCTTAAGAGAGTCGTAGTTACTCCTGTCAGTTTCTCCCCGTTTTACAACAGTCACAACTACGAGCTTACTCTGACCAGTTCACCACAAGCGATACGTTATCATTTGTCGACATTATGACATTCACAGTACTCCTGCTAAGAGCTCCTCCAGTTTGCAAATGTATCTCAACTGTTGACGAGGCATTTGGGTCCCTTTATTGAGTCATAGTTACTCCTGTCGGTTGCTGGCCGTTTTACAACAGTCACATCTGCTAGCTTACTTTGGCCAGTTCACATGGATCGATACGCCATTAACTGTCGACATAAAGACATTCACAGTACGCCAGCCGGGAACTTCTCGAGTTTGCCGATGTATTTCGCCTGTTGACGAGGCATTTGGCTTCCTTAAGAGAGTCATAGTTACTCGTGCCAGTGTCTCACCGTTACTCCTGCCAATTGTTCCATGTTTTCCACAATGACATTTTCAAGCTTACTCTGGAAAGTTCACCTGAAGCTTTACGCCATTATCTGTCGACATAAAGACTTTCACGGTACTCCTGCCGGGAGCTTGTCGAGTTTGCCGATGTGTTTCGCCTGTTGGCGAGGCATTTGGGTAACGTAAGAGAGTCACAGTTACGCCAGTCATTTGTTCCCCGTTTTACCACAGTCACATTTTCAAGCTTCCTCTAGCAGCTCACCTGAAGCGATACGCAATTATCTGTCAATATATAGACTTTCACAGTACTCCTGCCGGTAGCGTCTCGAGTTTGCCCATTTTTTTCGCCTGTTGAGGGCCATTTGGCTACCTTAAGAGAGTCATAGTTACTCCAGTCAGTTGCTCCAAGTTTTGCCACAGTCACATTTTCAAGCTTATTGTGGCTGGCCAGTTCACCTGAAGCGATACGCCATTATCTGTCGACATAAAGACTTTCACATTACTCCTGCCGGTAGCTTCTCGAGTTTGCCGATGTATTTCGCCTGTTGACGAGGCATATGGCTACCTTAAGAGAGTCATAGTTTCTCCTGTCGGTTGCACCCCGTTTTACCACAGTCACATTTTCAGCTTCCTTTAGCCAGTTCTCCTGAAGCGATACGCCATTATCTGTCAACATAAAGACTTCCACAGTATTCCTGCCGGGAGCTTCTCGAGTTTGCTGATGTATTTCGCCTGTTGACGAGGCATTTGGCTACCTTGAGAGAGGCATAGTTACTCCTGTCGGTTGCTCCCCGTTTTACAACAGTCACATCTACAAGCTTACACTGGCCAGTTCACCTGAATCGATACGCCATTAACTGTCGACATAAAGACATTCACAGTACGCCTGCCCTGAACTTCTCGAGTTTGGCGATGTATCTCGGCTGTTGACGAGGCATTTGGCTACCTTAAGAGAGTCGTAGTTACTCCTGTCAGTTTCTCCCCGTTTTACAACAGTCACAACTACGAGCTTACTCTGGCCAGTTCACCACAAGCGATACGTTATTATTTGTCGACATTATGACATTCACAGTACTCCTGCTAAGAGCTCCTCCAGTTTGCAAATGTATCTCAACTGTTGACGAGGCATTTGGGTCCCTTTATTGAGTCATAGTTACTCCTGTCGGTTGCTGCCCGTTTTACAACAGTCACATCTGCTAGCTTACTTTGGCCAGTTCACATGGATCGATACGCCATTAACTGTCGACATAAAGACATTC
Source organism: Schistocerca piceifrons (assembly GCF_021461385.2). Taxonomy (NCBI): domain Eukaryota; kingdom Metazoa; phylum Arthropoda; class Insecta; order Orthoptera; family Acrididae; genus Schistocerca; species Schistocerca piceifrons. The sequence goes on along the minus strand of NW_025727693.1, from coordinate 73,503 downwards.
ACAGTACGCCAGCCGGGAACTTCTCGAGTTTGCCGATGTATTTCGCCTGTTGACGAGGCATTTGGCTACCTTAAGAGAGTCATAGTTACTCGTGCCAGTGTCTCACCGTTACTCCTGCCAATTGTTCCCCGTTTTCCACAATGACATTTTCAAGCTTACTCTGGAAAGTTCACCTGAAGCGATACGCCATTATCTGTCAACATAATGACTTTCACAGTACTCCTCCCGGGAGCTCCTCGAGTTTGCCGATTTATTGCGCCTGTTGACGAGGTATTTGGCTACCTCAAGAGAGTCATATTTACTCCTGTCGGTTGCTCCCCGTTTTACAACAGTCACATCTAGAAGCTTACTCTGGCCAGTTCACCTGAATCGATACGCCATTAACTGTCGACATAAAGACTTTCACAGTACTCCTGCCGGGAGCTTCTCGAATTTGCCGATGTATTTCGCCTGTTGACGGGGCATTTGGCTACCTTAAGAGATTCATAGTTACTCGTGCCAGTGTCTCACCGTTACTCCTGCTAATTGTTCCCGGTTTTCCACAATGACATTTTCAAGCTTACTCTGGCTAGTTCACCTGAGGCGATACGCCATTATCTGTCAACATAATGACTTTCACAGTACTCCTCCCGGGAGCTCCTCGAGTTTGCCTATGTATTTCGCCTGTTGACGAGGCATATGGCTACCTTAAGAGAGTCATAGTTTCTCCTGTCGGTTGCACCCCGTTTTACCACAGTCACATTTTCAGCTTCCTTTAGCCAGTTCTCCTGAAGCGATACGCCATTATCTGTCAACATAAAGACTTCCACAGTATTCCCGCCGGGAGCTTCTCGTGTTTGCTGATGTATTTCGCCTGTTGACGAGGCATTTGGCTACCTTGAGAGAGGCATAGTTACTCCTGTCGGTCGCTCCCCGTTTTACAACAGTCACATCTACAAGCTTACACTGGCCAGTTCACCTGAATCGATACGCCATTAACTGTCGACATAAAGACATTCACAGTACGCCTGCCCTGAACTTCTCGAGTTTGGCGATGTATCTCGGTTGTTGACGAGGCATTTGGCTACCTTAAGAGAGTCGTAGTTACTCCTGTCAGTTTCTCCCCGTTTTACAACAGTCACAACTACGAGCTTACTCTGACCAGTTCACCACAAGCGATACGTTATCATTTGTCGACATTATGACATTCACAGTACTCCTGCTAAGAGCTCCTCCAGTTTGCAAATGTATCTCAACTGTTGACGAGGCATTTGGGTCCCTTTATTGAGTCATAGTTACTCCTGTCGGTTGCTGGCCGTTTTACAACAGTCACATCTGCTAGCTTACTTTGGCCAGTTCACATGGATCGATACGCCATTATCTGTCAACATAATGACTTTCACAGTACTCCTCCCGGGAGCTCCTCGAGTTTGCCGATTTATTGCGCCTGTTGACGAGGTATTTGGCTACCTCAAGAGAGTCATATTTACTCCTGTCGGTTGCTCCCCGTTTTACAACAGTCACATCTAGAAGCTTACTCTGGCCAGTTCACCTGAATCGATACGCCATTAACTGTCGACATAAAGACTTTCACAGTACTCCTGCCGGGAGCTTCTCGAATTTGCCGATGTATTTCGCCTGTTGACGGGGCATTTGGCTACCTTAAGAGATTCATAGTTACTCGTGCCAGTGTCTCACCGTTACTCCTGCTAATTGTTCCCGGTTTTCCACAATGACATTTTCAAGCTTACTCTGGCTAGTTCACCTGAGGCGATACGCCATTATCTGTCAACATAATGACTTTCACAGTACTCCTCCCGGGAGCTCCTCGAGTTTGCCTATGTATTTCGCCTGTTGACGAGGCATATGGCTACCTTAAGAGAGTCATAGTTTCTCCTGTCGGTTGCACCCCGTTTTACCACAGTCACATTTTCAGCTTCCTTTAGCCAGTTCTCCTGAAGCGATACGCCATTATCTGTCAACATAAAGACTTCCACAGTATTCCCGCCGGGAGCTTCTCGTGTTTGCTGATGTATTTCGCCTGTTGACGAGGCATTTGGCTACCTTGAGAGAGGCATAGTTACTCCTGTCGGTCGCTCCCCGTTTTACAACAGTCACATCTACAAGCTTACACTGGCCAGTTCACCTGAATCGATACGCCATTAACTGTCGACATAAAGACATTCACAGTACGCCTGCCCTGAACTTCTCGAGTTTGGCGATGTATCTCGGTTGTTGACGAGGCATTTGGCTACCTTAAGAGAGTCGTAGTTACTCCTGTCAGTTTCTCCCCGTTTTACAACAGTCACAACTACGAGCTTACTCTGACCAGTTCACCACAAGCGATACGTTATCATTTGTCGACATTATGACATTCACAGTACTCCTGCTAAGAGCTCCTCCAGTTTGCAAATGTATCTCAACTGTTGACGAGGCATTTGGGTCCCTTTATTGAGTCATAGTTACTCCTGTCGGTTGCTGGCCGTTTTACAACAGTCACATCTGCTAGCTTACTTTGGCCAGTTCACATGGATCGATACGCCATTAACTGTCGACATAAAGACATTCACAGTACGCCAGCCGGGAACTTCTCGAGTTTGCCGATGTATTTCGCCTGTTGACGAGGCATTTGGCTTCCTTAAGAGAGTCATAGTTACTCGTGCCAGTGTCTCACCGTTACTCCTGCCAATTGTTCCATGTTTTCCACAATGACATTTTCAAGCTTACTCTGGAAAGTTCACCTGAAGCTTTACGCCATTATCTGTCGACATAAAGACTTTCACGGTACTCCTGCCGGGAGCTTGTCGAGTTTGCCGATGTGTTTCGCCTGTTGGCGAGGCATTTGGGTAACGTAAGAGAGTCACAGTTACGCCAGTCATTTGTTCCCCGTTTTACCACAGTCACATTTTCAAGCTTCCTCTAGCAGCTCACCTGAAGCGATACGCAATTATCTGTCAATATATAGACTTTCACAGTACTCCTGCCGGTAGCGTCTCGAGTTTGCCCATTTTTTTCGCCTGTTGAGGGCCATTTGGCTACCTTAAGAGAGTCATAGTTACTCCAGTCAGTTGCTCCAAGTTTTGCCACAGTCACATTTTCAAGCTTATTGTGGCTGGCCAGTTCACCTGAAGCGATACGCCATTATCTGTCGACATAAAGACTTTCACATTACTCCTGCCGGTAGCTTCTCGAGTTTGCCGATGTATTTCGCCTGTTGACGAGGCATATGGCTACCTTAAGAGAGTCATAGTTTCTCCTGTCGGTTGCACCCCGTTTTACCACAGTCACATTTTCAGCTTCCTTTAGCCAGTTCTCCTGAAGCGATACGCCATTATCTGTCAACATAAAGACTTCCACAGTATTCCTGCCGGGAGCTTCTCGAGTTTGCTGATGTATTTCGCCTGTTGACGAGGCATTTGGCTACCTTGAGAGAGGCATAGTTACTCCTGTCGGTTGCTCCCCGTTTTACAACAGTCACATCTACAAGCTTACACTGGCCAGTTCACCTGAATCGATACGCCATTAACTGTCGACATAAAGACATTCACAGTACGCCTGCCCTGAACTTCTCGAGTTTGGCGATGTATCTCGGCTGTTGACGAGGCATTTGGCTACCTTAAGAGAGTCGTAGTTACTCCTGTCAGTTTCTCCCCGTTTTACAACAGTCACAACTACGAGCTTACTCTGGCCAGTTCACCACAAGCGATACGTTATTATTTGTCGACATTATGACATTCACAGTACTCCTGCTAAGAGCTCCTCCAGTTTGCAAATGTATCTCAACTGTTGACGAGGCATTTGGGTCCCTTTATTGAGTCATAGTTACTCCTGTCGGTTGCTGCCCGTTTTACAACAGTCACATCTGCTAGCTTACTTTGGCCAGTTCACATGGATCGATACGCCATTAACTGTCGACATAAAGACATTCACAGTACGCCAGCCGGGAACTTCTCGAGTTTGCCGATGTATTTCGCCTGTTGACGAGGCATTTGGCTACCTTAAGAGAGTCATAGTTACTCGTGCCAGTGTCTCACCGTTACTCCTGCCAATTGTTCCCCGTTTTCCACAATGACATTTTCAAGCTTACTCTGGAAAGTTCACCTGAGGCGATACGCCATTATCTGTCAACATAATGACTTTCACAGTACTCCTCCCGGGAGCTCCTCGAGTTTGCCGATTTATTGCGCCTGTTGACGAGGTATTTGGCTACCTCAAGAGAGTCATATTTACTCCTGTCGGTTGCTCCCCGTTTTACAACAGTCACATCTAGAAGCTTACTCTGGCCAGTTCACCTGAATCGATACGCCATTAACTGTCGACATAAAGACTTTCACAGTACTCCTGCCGGGAGCTTCTCGAATTTGCCGATGTATTTCGCCTGTTGACGGGGCATTTGGCTACCTTAAGAGATTCATAGTTACTCGTGCCAGTGTCTCACCGTTACTCCTGCTAATTGTTCCCGGTTTTCCACAATGACATTTTCAAGCTTACTCTGGCTAGTTCACCTGAGGCGATACGCCATTATCTGTCAACATAATGACTTTCACAGTACTCCTCCCGGGAGCTCCTCGAGTTTGCCTATGTATTTCGCCTGTTGACGAGGCATATGGCTACCTTAAGAGAGTCATAGTTTCTCCTGTCGGTTGCACCCCGTTTTACCACAGTCACATTTTCAGCTTCCTTTAGCCAGTTCTCCTGAAGCGATACGCCATTATCTGTCAACATAAAGACTTCCACAGTATTCCCGCCGGGAGCTTCTCGTGTTTGCTGATGTATTTCGCCTGTTGACGAGGCATTTGGCTACCTTGAGAGAGGCATAGTTACTCCTGTCGGTCGCTCCCCGTTTTACAACAGTCACATCTACAAGCTTACACTGGCCAGTTCACCTGAATCGATACGCCATTAACTGTCGACATAAAGACATTCACAGTACGCCTGCCCTGAACTTCTCGAGTTTGGCGATGTATCTCGGCTGTTGACGAGGCATTTGGCTACCTTAAGAGAGTCGTAGTTACTCCTGTCAGTTTCTCCCCGTTTTACAACAGTCACAACTACGAGCTTACTCTGGCCAGTTCACCACAAGCGATACGTTATTATTTGTCGACATTATGACATTCACAGTACTCCTGCTAAGAGCTCCTCCAGTTTGCAAATGTATCTCAACTGTTGACGAGGCATTTGGGTCCCTTTATTGAGTCATAGTTACTCCTGTCGGTTGCTGCCCGTTTTACAACAGTCACATCTGCTAGCTTACTTTGGCCAGTTCACATGGATCGATACGCCATTAACTGTCGACATAAAGACATTCACAGTACGCCAGCCGGGAACTTCTCGAGTTTGCCGATGTATTTCGCCTGTTGACGAGGCATTTGGCTACCTTAAGAGAGTCATAGTTACTCGTGCCAGTGTCTCACCGTTACTCCTGCCAATTGTTCCCCGTTTTCCACAATGACATTTTCAAGCTTACTCTGGAAAGTTCACCTGAGGCGATACGCCATTATCTGTCAACATAATGACTTTCACAGTACTCCTCCCGGGAGCTCCTCGAGTTTGCCGATTTATTGCGCCTGTTGACGAGGTATTTGGCTACCTCAAGAGAGTCATATTTACTCCTGTCGGTTGCTCCCCGTTTTACAACAGTCACATCTAGAAGCTTACTCTGGCCAGTTCACCTGAATCGATACGCCATTAACTGTCGACATAAAGACTTTCACAGTACTCCTGCCGGGAGCTTCTCGAATTTGCCGATGTATTTCGCCTGTTGACGGGGCATTTGGCTACCTTAAGAGATTCATAGTTACTCGTGCCAGTGTCTCACCGTTACTCCTGCTAATTGTTCCCGGTTTTCCACAATGACATTTTCAAGCTTACTCTGGCTAGTTCACCTGAGGCGATACGCCATTATCTGTCAACATAATGACTTTCACAGTACTCCTCCCGGGAGCTCCTCGAGTTTGCCTATGTATTTCGCCTGTTGACGAGGCATATGGCTACCTTAAGAGAGTCATAGTTTCTCCTGTCGGTTGCACCCCGTTTTACCACAGTCACATTTTCAGCTTCCTTTAGCCAGTTCTCCTGAAGCGATACGCCATTATCTGTCAACATAAAGACTTCCACAGTATTCCCGCCGGGAGCTTCTCGTGTTTGCTGATGTATTTCGCCTGTTGACGAGGCATTTGGCTACCTTGAGAGAGGCATAGTTACTCCTGTCGGTCGCTCCCCGTTTTACAACAGTCACATCTACAAGCTTACACTGGCCAGTTCACCTGAATCGATACGCCATTAACTGTCGACATAAAGACATTCACAGTACGCCTGCCCTGAACTTCTCGAGTTTGGCGATGTATCTCGGTTGTTGACGAGGCATTTGGCTACCTTAAGAGAGTCGTAGTTACTCCTGTCAGTTTCTCCCCGTTTTACAACAGTCACAACTACGAGCTTACTCTGACCAGTTCACCACAAGCGATACGTTATCATTTGTCGACATTATGACATTCACAGTACTCCTGCTAAGAGCTCCTCCAGTTTGCAAATGTATCTCAACTGTTGACGAGGCATTTGGGTCCCTTTATTGAGTCATAGTTACTCCTGTCGGTTGCTGGCCGTTTTACAACAGTCACATCTGCTAGCTTACTTTGGCCAGTTCACATGGATCGATACGCCATTAACTGTCGACATAAAGACATTCACAGTACGCCAGCCGGGAACTTCTCGAGTTTGCCGATGTATTTCGCCTGTTGACGAGGCATTTGGCTTCCTTAAGAGAGTCATAGTTACTCGTGCCAGTGTCTCACCGTTACTCCTGCCAATTGTTCCATGTTTTCCACAATGACATTTTCAAGCTTACTCTGGAAAGTTCACCTGAAGCTTTACGCCATTATCTGTCGACATAAAGACTTTCACGGTACTCCTGCCGGGAGCTTGTCGAGTTTGCCGATGTGTTTCGCCTGTTGGCGAGGCATTTGGGTAACGTAAGAGAGTCACAGTTACGCCAGTCATTTGTTCCCCGTTTTACCACAGTCACATTTTCAAGCTTCCTCTAGCAGCTCACCTGAAGCGATACGCAATTATCTGTCAATATATAGACTTTCACAGTACTCCTGCCGGTAGCGTCTCGAGTTTGCCCATTTTTTTCGCCTGTTGAGGGCCATTTGGCTACCTTAAGAGAGTCATAGTTACTCCAGTCAGTTGCTCCAAGTTTTGCCACAGTCACATTTTCAAGCTTATTGTGGCTGGCCAGTTCACCTGAAGCGATACGCCATTATCTGTCGACATAAAGACTTTCACATTACTCCTGCCGGTAGCTTCTCGAGTTTGCCGATGTATTTCGCCTGTTGACGAGGCATATGGCTACCTTAAGAGAGTCATAGTTTCTCCTGTCGGTTGCACCCCGTTTTACCACAGTCACATTTTCAGCTTCCTTTAGCCAGTTCTCCTGAAGCGATACGCCATTATCTGTCAACATAAAGACTTCCACAGTATTCCTGCCGGGAGCTTCTCGAGTTTGCTGATGTATTTCGCCTGTTGACGAGGCATTTGGCTACCTTGAGAGAGGCATAGTTACTCCTGTCGGTTGCTCCCCGTTTTACAACAGTCACATCTACAAGCTTACACTGGCCAGTTCACCTGAATCGATACGCCATTAACTGTCGACATAAAGACATTCACAGTACGCCTGCCCTGAACTTCTCGAGTTTGGCGATGTATCTCGGCTGTTGACGAGGCATTTGGCTACCTTAAGAGAGTCGTAGTTACTCCTGTCAGTTTCTCCCCGTTTTACAACAGTCACAACTACGAGCTTACTCTGGCCAGTTCACCACAAGCGATACGTTATTATTTGTCGACATTATGACATTCACAGTGCTCCTGCTAAGAGCTCCTCCAGTTTGCAAATGTATCTCAACTGTTGACGAGGCATTTGGGTCCCTTTATTGAGTCATAGTTACTCCTGTCGGTTGCTGCCCGTTTTACAACAGTCACATCTGCTAGCTTACTTTGGCCAGTTCACATGGATCGATACGCCATTAACTGTCGACATAAAGACATTCACAGTACGCCAGCCGGGAACTTCTCGAGTTTGCCGATGTATTTCGCCTGTTGACGAGGCATTTGGCTACCTTAAGAGAGTCATAGTTACTCGTGCCAGTGTCTCACCGTTACTCCTGCCAATTGTTCCCCGTTTTCCACAATGACATTTTCAAGCTTACTCTGGAAAGTTCACCTGAGGCGATACGCCATTATCTGTCAACATAATGACTTTCACAGTACTCCTCCCGGGAGCTCCTCGAGTTTGCCGATTTATTGCGCCTGTTGACGAGGTATTTGGCTACCTCAAGAGAGTCATATTTACTCCTGTCGGTTGCTCCCCGTTTTACAACAGTCACATCTAGAAGCTTACTCTGGCCAGTTCACCTGAATCGATACGCCATTAACTGTCGACATAAAGACTTTCACAGTACTCCTGCCGGGAGCTTCTCGAATTTGCCGATGTATTTCGCCTGTTGACGGGGCATTTGGCTACCTTAAGAGATTCATAGTTACTCGTGCCAGTGTCTCACCGTTACTCCTGCTAATTGTTCCCGGTTTTCCACAATGACATTTTCAAGCTTACTCTGGCTAGTTCACCTGAGGCGATACGCCATTATCTGTCAACATAATGACTTTCACAGTACTCCTCCCGGGAGCTCCTCGAGTTTGCCTATGTATTTCGCCTGTTGACGAGGCATATGGCTACCTTAAGAGAGTCATAGTTTCTCCTGTCGGTTGCACCCCGTTTTACCACAGTCACATTTTCAGCTTCCTTTAGCCAGTTCTCCTGAAGCGATACGCCATTATCTGTCAACATAAAGACTTCCACAGTATTCCCGCCGGGAGCTTCTCGTGTTTGCTGATGTATTTCGCCTGTTGACGAGGCATTTGGCTACCTTGAGAGAGGCATAGTTACTCCTGTCGGTCGCTCCCCGTTTTACAACAGTCACATCTACAAGCTTACACTGGCCAGTTCACCTGAATCGATACGCCATTAACTGTCGACATAAAGACATTCACAGTACGCCTGCCCTGAACTTCTCGAGTTTGGCGATGTATCTCGGTTGTTGACGAGGCATTTGGCTACCTTAAGAGAGTCGTAGTTACTCCTGTCAGTTTCTCCCCGTTTTACAACAGTCACAACTACGAGCTTACTCTGACCAGTTCACCACAAGCGATACGTTATCATTTGTCGACATTATGACATTCACAGTACTCCTGCTAAGAGCTCCTCCAGTTTGCAAATGTATCTCAACTGTTGACGAGGCATTTGGGTCCCTTTATTGAGTCATAGTTACTCCTGTCGGTTGCTGGCCGTTTTACAACAGTCACATCTGCTAGCTTACTTTGGCCAGTTCACATGGATCGATACGCCATTAACTGTCGACATAAAGACATTCACAGTACGCCAGCCGGGAACTTCTCGAGTTTGCCGATGTATTTCGCCTGTTGACGAGGCATTTGGCTTCCTTAAGAGAGTCATAGTTACTCGTGCCAGTGTCTCACCGTTACTCCTGCCAATTGTTCCATGTTTTCCACAATGACATTTTCAAGCTTACTCTGGAAAGTTCACCTGAAGCTTTACGCCATTATCTGTCGACATAAAGACTTTCACGGTACTCCTGCCGGGAGCTTGTCGAGTTTGCCGATGTGTTTCGCCTGTTGGCGAGGCATTTGGGTAACGTAAGAGAGTCACAGTTACGCCAGTCATTTGTTCCCCGTTTTACCACAGTCACATTTTCAAGCTTCCTCTAGCAGCTCACCTGAAGCGATACGCAATTATCTGTCAATATATAGACTTTCACAGTACTCCTGCCGGTAGCGTCTCGAGTTTGCCCATTTTTTTCGCCTGTTGAGGGCCATTTGGCTACCTTAAGAGAGTCATAGTTACTCCTGTCAGTTGCTCCAAGTTTTGCCACAGTCACATTTTCAAGCTTATTGTGGCTGGCCAGTTCACCTGAAGCGATACGCCATTATCTGTCGACATAAAGACTTTCACATTACTCCTGCCGGTAGCTTCTCGATTTTGCCGATGTATTTCGCCTGTTGACGAGGCATATGGCTACCTTAAGAGAGTCATAGTTTCTCCTGTCGGTTGCACCCCGTTTTACCACAGTCACATTTTCAGCTTCCTTTAGCCAGTTCTCCTGAAGCGATACGCCATTATCTGTCAACATAAAGACTTCCACAGTATTCCTGCCGGGAGCTTCTCGAGTTTGCTGATGTATTTCGCCTGTTGACGAGGCATTTGGCTACCTTGAGAGAGGCATAGTTACTCCTGTCGGTTGCTCCCCGTTTTACAACAGTCACATCTACAAGCTTACACTGGCCAGTTCACCTGAATCGATACGCCATTAACTGTCGACATAAAGACATTCACAGTACGCCTGCCCTGAACTTCTCGAGTTTGGCGATGTATCTCGGCTGTTGACGAGGCATTTGGCTACCTTAAGAGAGTCGTAGTTACTCCTGTCAGTTTCTCCCCGTTTTACAACAGTCACAACTACGAGCTTACTCTGGCCAGTTCACCACAAGCGATACGTTATTATTTGTCGACATTATGACATTCACAGTACTCCTGCTAAGAGCTCCTCCAGTTTGCAAATGTATCTCAACTGTTGACGAGGCATTTGGGTCCCTTTATTGAGTCATAGTTACTCCTGTCGGTTGCTGCCCGTTTTACAACAGTCACATCTGCTAGCTTACTTTGGCCAGTTCACATGGATCGATACGCCATTAACTGTCGACATAAAGACATTCACAGTACGCCAGCCGGGAACTTCTCGAGTTTGCCGATGTATTTCGCCTGTTGACGAGGCATTTGGCTACCTTAAGAGAGTCATAGTTACTCGTGCCAGTGTCTCACCGTTACTCCTGCCAATTGTTCCCCGTTTTCCACAATGACATTTTCAAGCTTACTCTGGAAAGTTCACCTGAGGCGATACGCCATTATCTGTCAACATAATGACTTTCACAGTACTCCTCCCGGGAGCTCCTCGAGTTTGCCGATTTATTGCGCCTGTTGACGAGGTATTTGGCTACCTCAAGAGAGTCATATTTACTCCTGTCGGTTGCTCCCCGTTTTACAACAGTCACATCTAGAAGCTTACTCTGGCCAGTTCACCTGAATCGATACGCCATTAACTGTCGACATAAAGACTTTCACAGTACTCCTGCCGGGAGCTTCTCGAATTTGCCGATGTATTTCGCCTGTTGACGGGGCATTTGGCTACCTTAAGAGATTCATAGTTACTCGTGCCAGTGTCTCACCGTTACTCCTGCTAATTGTTCCCGGTTTTCCACAATGACATTTTCAAGCTTACTCTGGCTAGTTCACCTGAGGCGATACGCCATTATCTGTCAACATAATGACTTTCACAGTACTCCTCCCGGGAGCTCCTCGAGTTTGCCTATGTATTTCGCCTGTTGACGAGGCATATGGCTACCTTAAGAGAGTCATAGTTTCTCCTGTCGGTTGCACCCCGTTTTACCACAGTCACATTTTCAGCTTCCTTTAGCCAGTTCTCCTGAAGCGATACGCCATTATCTGTCAACATAAAGACTTCCACAGTATTCCCGCCGGGAGCTTCTCGTGTTTGCTGATGTATTTCGCCTGTTGACGAGGCATTTGGCTACCTTGAGAGAGGCATAGTTACTCCTGTCGGTCGCTCCCCGTTTTACAACAGTCACATCTACAAGCTTACACTGGCCAGTTCACCTGAATCGATACGCCATTAACTGTCGACATAAAGACATTCACAGTACGCCTGCCCTGAACTTCTCGAGTTTGGCGATGTATCTCGGTTGTTGACGAGGCATTTGGCTACCTTAAGAGAGTCGTAGTTACTCCTGTCAGTTTCTCCCCGTTTTACAACAGTCACAACTACGAGCTTACTCTGACCAGTTCACCACAAGCGATACGTTATCATTTGTCGACATTATGACATTCACAGTACTCCTGCTAAGAGCTCCTCCAGTTTGCAAATGTATCTCAACTGTTGACGAGGCATTTGGGTCCCTTTATTGAGTCATAGTTACTCCTGTCGGTTGCTGGCCGTTTTACAACAGTCACATCTGCTAGCTTACTTTGGCCAGTTCACATGGATCGATACGCCATTAACTGTCGACATAAAGACATTCACAGTACGCCAGCCGGGAACTTCTCGAGTTTGCCGATGTATTTCGCCTGTTGACGAGGCATTTGGCTTCCTTAAGAGAGTCATAGTTACTCGTGCCAGTGTCTCACCGTTACTCCTGCCAATTGTTCCATGTTTTCCACAATGACATTTTCAAGCTTACTCTGGAAAGTTCACCTGAAGCTTTACGCCATTATCTGTCGACATAAAGACTTTCACGGTACTCCTGCCGGGAGCTTGTCGAGTTTGCCGATGTGTTTCGCCTGTTGGCGAGGCATTTGGGTAACGTAAGAGAGTCACAGTTACGCCAGTCATTTGTTCCCCGTTTTACCACAGTCACATTTTCAAGCTTCCTCTAGCAGCTCACCTGAAGCGATACGCAATTATCTGTCAATATATAGACTTTCACAGTACTCCTGCCGGTAGCGTCTCGAGTTTGCCCATTTTTTTCGCCTGTTGAGGGCCATTTGGCTACCTTAAGAGAGTCATAGTTACTCCAGTCAGTTGCTCCAAGTTTTGCCACAGTCACATTTTCAAGCTTATTGTGGCTGGCCAGTTCACCTGAAGCGATACGCCATTATCTGTCGACATAAAGACTTTCACATTACTCCTGCCGGTAGCTTCTCGATTTTGCCGATGTATTTCGCCTGTTGACGAGGCATATGGCTACCTTAAGAGAGTCATAGTTTCTCCTGTCGGTTGCACCCCGTTTTACCACAGTCACATTTTCAGCTTCCTTTAGCCAGTTCTCCTGAAGCGATACGCCATTATCTGTCAACATAAAGACTTCCACAGTATTCCTGCCGGGAGCTTCTCGAGTTTGCTGATGTATTTCGCCTGTTGACGAGGCATTTGGCTACCTTGAGAGAGGCATAGTTACTCCTGTCGGTTGCTCCCCGTTTTACAACAGTCACATCTACAAGCTTACACTGGCCAGTTCACCTGAATCGATACGCCATTAACTGTCGACATAAAGACATTCACAGTACGCCTGCCCTGAACTTCTCGAGTTTGGCGATGTATCTCGGCTGTTGACGAGGCATTTGGCTACCTTAAGAGAGTCGTAGTTACTCCTGTCAGTTTCTCCCCGTTTTACAACAGTCACAACTACGAGCTTACTCTGGCCAGTTCACCACAAGCGATACGTTATTATTTGTCGACATTATGACATTCACAGTACTCCTGCTAAGAGCTCCTCCAGTTTGCAAATGTATCTCAACTGTTGACGAGGCATTTGGGTCCCTTTATTGAGTCATAGTTACTCCTGTCGGTTGCTGCCCGTTTTACAACAGTCACATCTGCTAGCTTACTTTGGCCAGTTCACATGGATCGATACGCCATTAACTGTCGACATAAAGACATTCACAGTACGCCAGCCGGGAACTTCTCGAGTTTGCCGATGTATTTCGCCTGTTGACGAGGCATTTGGCTACCTTAAGAGAGTCATAGTTACTCGTGCCAGTGTCTCACCGTTACTCCTGCCAATTGTTCCCCGTTTTCCACAATGACATTTTCAAGCTTACTCTGGAAAGTTCACCTGAGGCGATACGCCATTATCTGTCAACATAATGACTTTCACAGTACTCCTCCCGGGAGCTCCTCGAGTTTGCCGATTTATTGCGCCTGTTGACGAGGTATTTGGCTACCTCAAGAGAGTCATATTTACTCCTGTCGGTTGCTCCCCGTTTTACAACAGTCACATCTAGAAGCTTACTCTGGCCAGTTCACCTGAATCGATACGCCATTAACTGTCGACATAAAGACTTTCACAGTACTCCTGCCGGGAGCTTCTCGAATTTGCCGATGTATTTCGCCTGTTGACGGGGCATTTGGCTACCTTAAGAGATTCATAGTTACTCGTGCCAGTGTCTCACCGTTACTCCTGCTAATTGTTCCCGGTTTTCCACAATGACATTTTCAAGCTTACTCTGGCTAGTTCACCTGAGGCGATACGCCATTATCTGTCAACATAATGACTTTCACAGTACTCCTCCCGGGAGCTCCTCGAGTTTGCCTATGTATTTCGCCTGTTGACGAGGCATATGGCTACCTTAAGAGAGTCATAGTTTCTCCTGTCGGTTGCACCCCGTTTTACCACAGTCACATTTTCAGCTTCCTTTAGCCAGTTCTCCTGAAGCGATACGCCATTATCTGTCAACATAAAGACTTCCACAGTATTCCCGCCGGGAGCTTCTCGTGTTTGCTGATGTATTTCGCCTGTTGACGAGGCATTTGGCTACCTTGAGAGAGGCATAGTTACTCCTGTCGGTCGCTCCCCGTTTTACAACAGTCACATCTACAAGCTTACACTGGCCAGTTCACCTGAATCGATACGCCATTAACTGTCGACATAAAGACATTCACAGTACGCCTGCCCTGAACTTCTCGAGTTTGGCGATGTATCTCGGTTGTTGACGAGGCATTTGGCTACCTTAAGAGAGTCGTAGTTACTCCTGTCAGTTTCTCCCCGTTTTACAACAGTCACAACTACGAGCTTACTCTGACCAGTTCACCACAAGCGATACGTTATCATTTGTCGACATTATGACATTCACAGTACTCCTGCTAAGAGCTCCTCCAGTTTGCAAATGTATCTCAACTGTTGACGAGGCATTTGGGTCCCTTTATTGAGTCATAGTTACTCCTGTCGGTTGCTGGCCGTTTTACAACAGTCACATCTGCTAGCTTACTTTGGCCAGTTCACATGGATCGATACGCCATTAACTGTCGACATAAAGACATTCACAGTACGCCAGCCGGGAACTTCTCGAGTTTGCCGATGTATTTCGCCTGTTGACGAGGCATTTGGCTTCCTTAAGAGAGTCATAGTTACTCGTGCCAGTGTCTCACCGTTACTCCTGCCAATTGTTCCATGTTTTCCACAATGACATTTTCAAGCTTACTCTGGAAAGTTCACCTGAAGCTTTACGCCATTATCTGTCGACATAAAGACTTTCACGGTACTCCTGCCGGGAGCTTGTCGAGTTTGCCGATGTGTTTCGCCTGTTGGCGAGGCATTTGGGTAACGTAAGAGAGTCACAGTTACGCCAGTCATTTGTTCCCCGTTTTACCACAGTCACATTTTCAAGCTTCCTCTAGCAGCTCACCTGAAGCGATACGCAATTATCTGTCAATATATAGACTTTCACAGTACTCCTGCCGGTAGCGTCTCGAGTTTGCCCATTTTTTTCGCCTGTTGAGGGCCATTTGGCTACCTTAAGAGAGTCATAGTTACTCCAGTCAGTTGCTCCAAGTTTTGCCACAGTCACATTTTCAAGCTTATTGTGGCTGGCCAGTTCACCTGAAGCGATACGCCATTATCTGTCGACATAAAGACTTTCACATTACTCCTGCCGGTAGCTTCTCGATTTTGCCGATGTATTTCGCCTGTTGACGAGGCATATGGCTACCTTAAGAGAGTCATAGTTTCTCCTGTCGGTTGCACCCCGTTTTACCACAGTCACATTTTCAGCTTCCTTTAGCCAGTTCTCCTGAAGCGATACGCCATTATCTGTCAACATAAAGACTTCCACAGTATTCCTGCCGGGAGCTTCTCGAGTTTGCTGATGTATTTCGCCTGTTGACGAGGCATTTGGCTACCTTGAGAGAGGCATAGTTACTCCTGTCGGTTGCTCCCCGTTTTACAACAGTCACATCTACAAGCTTACACTGGCCAGTTCACCTGAATCGATACGCCATTAACTGTCGACATAAAGACATTCACAGTACGCCTGCCCTGAACTTCTCGAGTTTGGCGATGTATCTCGGCTGTTGACGAGGCATTTGGCTACCTTAAGAGAGTCGTAGTTACTCCTGTCAGTTTCTCCCCGTTTTACAACAGTCACAACTACGAGCTTACTCTGGCCAGTTCACCACAAGCGATACGTTATTATTTGTCGACATTATGACATTCACAGTACTCCTGCTAAGAGCTCCTCCAGTTTGCAAATGTATCTCAACTGTTGACGAGGCATTTGGGTCCCTTTATTGAGTCATAGTTACTCCTGTCGGTTGCTGCCCGTTTTACAACAGTCACATCTGCTAGCTTACTTTGGCCAGTTCACATGGATCGATACGCCATTAACTGTCGACATAAAGACATTCACAGTACGCCAGCCGGGAACTTCTCGAGTTTGCCGATGTATTTCGCCTGTTGACGAGGCATTTGGCTACCTTAAGAGAGTCATAGTTACTCGTGCCAGTGTCTCACCGTTACTCCTGCCAATTGTTCCCCGTTTTCCACAATGACATTTTCAAGCTTACTCTGGAAAGTTCACCTGAGGCGATACGCCATTATCTGTCAACATAATGACTTTCACAGTACTCCTCCCGGGAGCTCCTCGAGTTTGCCGATTTATTGCGCCTGTTGACGAGGTATTTGGCTACCTCAAGAGAGTCATATTTACTCCTGTCGGTTGCTCCCCGTTTTACAACAGTCACATCTAGAAGCTTACTCTGGCCAGTTCACCTGAATCGATACGCCATTAACTGTCGACATAAAGACTTTCACAGTACTCCTGCCGGGAGCTTCTCGAATTTGCCGATGTATTTCGCCTGTTGACGGGGCATTTGGCTACCTTAAGAGATTCATAGTTACTCGTGCCAGTGTCTCACCGTTACTCCTGCTAATTGTTCCCGGTTTTCCACAATGACATTTTCAAGCTTACTCTGGCTAGTTCACCTGAGGCGATACGCCATTATCTGTCAACATAATGACTTTCACAGTACTCCTCCCGGGAGCTCCTCGAGTTTGCCTATGTATTTCGCCTGTTGACGAGGCATATGGCTACCTTAAGAGAGTCATAGTTTCTCCTGTCGGTTGCACCCCGTTTTACCACAGTCACATTTTCAGCTTCCTTTAGCCAGTTCTCCTGAAGCGATACGCCATTATCTGTCAACATAAAGACTTCCACAGTATTCCCGCCGGGAGCTTCTCGTGTTTGCTGATGTATTTCGCCTGTTGACGAGGCATTTGGCTACCTTGAGAGAGGCATAGTTACTCCTGTCGGTCGCTCCCCGTTTTACAACAGTCACATCTACAAGCTTACACTGGCCAGTTCACCTGAATCGATACGCCATTAACTGTCGACATAAAGACATTCACAGTACGCCTGCCCTGAACTTCTCGAGTTTGGCGATGTATCTCGGTTGTTGACGAGGCATTTGGCTACCTTAAGAGAGTCGTAGTTACTCCTGTCAGTTTCTCCCCGTTTTACAACAGTCACAACTACGAGCTTACTCTGACCAGTTCACCACAAGCGATACGTTATCATTTGTCGACATTATGACATTCACAGTACTCCTGCTAAGAGCTCCTCCAGTTTGCAAATGTATCTCAACTGTTGACGAGGCATTTGGGTCCCTTTATTGAGTCATAGTTACTCCTGTCGGTTGCTGGCCGTTTTACAACAGTCACATCTGCTAGCTTACTTTGGCCAGTTCACATGGATCGATACGCCATTAACTGTCGACATAAAGACATTCACAGTACGCCAGCCGGGAACTTCTCGAGTTTGCCGATGTATTTCGCCTGTTGACGAGGCATTTGGCTTCCTTAAGAGAGTCATAGTTACTCGTGCCAGTGTCTCACCGTTACTCCTGCCAATTGTTCCATGTTTTCCACAATGACATTTTCAAGCTTACTCTGGAAAGTTCACCTGAAGCTTTACGCCATTATCTGTCGACATAAAGACTTTCACGGTACTCCTGCCGGGAGCTTGTCGAGTTTGCCGATGTGTTTCGCCTGTTGGCGAGGCATTTGGGTAACGTAAGAGAGTCACAGTTACGCCAGTCATTTGTTCCCCGTTTTACCACAGTCACATTTTCAAGCTTCCTCTAGCAGCTCACCTGAAGCGATACGCAATTATCTGTCAATATATAGACTTTCACAGTACTCCTGCCGGTAGCGTCTCGAGTTTGCCCATTTTTTTCGCCTGTTGAGGGCCATTTGGCTACCTTAAGAGAGTCATAGTTACTCCAGTCAGTTGCTCCAAGTTTTGCCACAGTCACATTTTCAAGCTTATTGTGGCTGGCCAGTTCACCTGAAGCGATACGCCATTATCTGTCGACATAAAGACTTTCACATTACTCCTGCCGGTAGCTTCTCGATTTTGCCGATGTATTTCGCCTGTTGACGAGGCATATGGCTACCTTAAGAGAGTCATAGTTTCTCCTGTCGGTTGCACCCCGTTTTACCACAGTCACATTTTCAGCTTCCTTTAGCCAGTTCTCCTGAAGCGATACGCCATTATCTGTCAACATAAAGACTTCCACAGTTTTCCTGCCGGGAGCTTCTCGAGTTTGCTGATGTATTTCGCCTGTTGACGAGGCATTTGGCTACCTTGAGAGAGGCATAGTTACTCCTGTCGGTTGCTCCCCGTTTTACAACAGTCACATCTACAAGCTTACACTGGCCAGTTCACCTGAATCGATACGCCATTAACTGTCGACATAAAGACATTCACAGTACGCCTGCCCTGAACTTCTCGAGTTTGGCGATGTATCTCGGCTGTTGACGAGGCATTTGGCTACCTTAAGAGAGTCGTAGTTACTCCTGTCAGTTTCTCCCCGTTTTACAACAGTCACAACTACGAGCTTACTCTGGCCAGTTCACCACAAGCGATACGTTATTATTTGTCGACATTATGACATTCACAGTACTCCTGCTAAGAGCTCCTCCAGTTTGCAAATGTATCTCAACTGTTGACGAGGCATTTGGGTCCCTTTATTGAGTCATAGTTACTCCTGTCGGTTGCTGCCCGTTTTACAACAGTCACATCTGCTAGCTTACTTTGGCCAGTTCACATGGATCGATACGCCATTAACTGTCGACATAAAGACATTCACAGTACGCCAGCCGGGAACTTCTCGAGTTTGCCGATGTATTTCGCCTGTTGACGAGGCATTTGGCTACCTTAAGAGAGTCATAGTTACTCGTGCCAGTGTCTCACCGTTACTCCTGCCAATTGTTCCCCGTTTTCCACAATGACATTTTCAAGCTTACTCTGGAAAGTTCACCTGAGGCGATACGCCATTATCTGTCAACATAATGACTTTCACAGTACTCCTCCCGGGAGCTCCTCGAGTTTGCCGATTTATTGCGCCTGTTGACGAGGTATTTGGCTACCTCAAGAGAGTCATATTTACTCCTGTCGGTTGCTCCCCGTTTTACAACAGTCACATCTAGAAGCTTACTCTGGCCAGTTCACCTGAATCGATACGCCATTAACTGTCGACATAAAGACTTTCACAGTACTCCTGCCGGGAGCTTCTCGAATTTGCCGATGTATTTCGCCTGTTGACGGGGCATTTGGCTACCTTAAGAGATTCATAGTTACTCGTGCCAGTGTCTCACCGTTACTCCTGCTAATTGTTCCCGGTTTTCCACAATGACATTTTCAAGCTTACTCTGGCTAGTTCACCTGAGGCGATACGCCATTATCTGTCAACATAATGACTTTCACAGTACTCCTCCCGGGAGCTCCTCGAGTTTGCCTATGTATTTCGCCTGTTGACGAGGCATATGGCTACCTTAAGAGAGTCATAGTTTCTCCTGTCGGTTGCACCCCGTTTTACCACAGTCACATTTTCAGCTTCCTTTAGCCAGTTCTCCTGAAGCGATACGCCATTATCTGTCAACATAAAGACTTCCACAGTATTCCCGCCGGGAGCTTCTCGTGTTTGCTGATGTATTTCGCCTGTTGACGAGGCATTTGGCTACCTTGAGAGAGGCATAGTTACTCCTGTCGGTCGCTCCCCGTTTTACAACAGTCACATCTACAAGCTTACACTGGCCAGTTCACCTGAATCGATACGCCATTAACTGTCGACATAAAGACATTCACAGTACGCCTGCCCTGAACTTCTCGAGTTTGGCGATGTATCTCGGTTGTTGACGAGGCATTTGGCTACCTTAAGAGAGTCGTAGTTACTCCTGTCAGTTTCTCCCCGTTTTACAACAGTCACAACTACGAGCTTACTCTGACCAGTTCACCACAAGCGATACGTTATCATTTGTCGACATTATGACATTCACAGTACTCCTGCTAAGAGCTCCTCCAGTTTGCAAATGTATCTCAACTGTTGACGAGGCATTTGGGTCCCTTTATTGAGTCATAGTTACTCCTGTCGGTTGCTGGCCGTTTTACAACAGTCACATCTGCTAGCTTACTTTGGCCAGTTCACATGGATCGATACGCCATTAACTGTCGACATAAAGACATTCACAGTACGCCAGCCGGGAACTTCTCGAGTTTGCCGATGTATTTCGCCTGTTGACGAGGCATTTGGCTACCTTAAGAGAGTCATAGTTACTCGTGCCAGTGTCTCACCGTTACTCCTGCCAATTGTTCCCCGTTTTCCACAATGACATTTTCAAGCTTACTCTGGAAAGTTCACCTGAGGCGATACGCCATTATCTGTCAACATAATGACTTTCACAGTACTCCTCCCGGGAGCTCCTCGAGTTTGCCGATTTATTGCGCCTGTTGACGAGGTATTTGGCTACCTCAAGAGAGTCATATTTACTCCTGTCGGTTGCTCCCCGTTTTACAACAGTCACATCTAGAAGCTTACTCTGGCCAGTTCACCTGAATCGATACGCCATTAACTGTCGACATAAAGACTTTCACAGTACTCCTGCCGGGAGCTTCTCGAATTTGCCGATGTATTTCGCCTGTTGACGGGGCATTTGGCTACCTTAAGAGATTCATAGTTACTCGTGCCAGTGTCTCACCGTTACTCCTGCTAATTGTTCCCGGTTTTCCACAATGACATTTTCAAGCTTACTCTGGCTAGTTCACCTGAGGCGATACGCCATTATCTGTCAACATAATGACTTTCACAGTACTCCTCCCGGGAGCTCCTCGAGTTTGCCTATGTATTTCGCCTGTTGACGAGGCATATGGCTACCTTAAGAGAGTCATAGTTTCTCCTGTCGGTTGCACCCCGTTTTACCACAGTCACATTTTCAGCTTCCTTTAGCCAGTTCTCCTGAAGCGATACGCCATTATCTGTCAACATAAAGACTTCCACAGTATTCCCGCCGGGAGCTTCTCGTGTTTGCTGATGTATTTCGCCTGTTGACGAGGCATTTGGCTACCTTGAGAGAGGCATAGTTACTCCTGTCGGTCGCTCCCCGTTTTACAACAGTCACATCTACAAGCTTACACTGGCCAGTTCACCTGAATCGATACGCCATTAACTGTCGACATAAAGACATTCACAGTACGCCTGCCCTGAACTTCTCGAGTTTGGCGATGTATCTCGGTTGTTGACGAGGCATTTGGCTACCTTAAGAGAGTCGTAGTTACTCCTGTCAGTTTCTCCCCGTTTTACAACAGTCACAACTACGAGCCTACTCTGACCAGTTCACCACAAGCGATACGTTATCATTTGTCGACATTATGACATTCACAGTACTCCTGCTAAGAGCTCCTCCAGTTTGCAAATGTATCTCAACTGTTGACGAGGCATTTGGGTCCCTTTATTGAGTCATAGTTACTCCTGTCGGTTGCTGGCCGTTTTACAACAGTCACATCTGCTAGCTTACTTTGGCCAGTTCACATGGATCGATACGCCATTAACTGTCGACATAAAGACATTCACAGTACGCCAGCCGGGAACTTCTCGAGTTTGCCGATGTATTTCGCCTGTTGACGAGGCATTTGGCTTCCTTAAGAGAGTCATAGTTACTCGTGCCAGTGTCTCACCGTTACTCCTGCCAATTGTTCCATGTTTTCCACAATGACATTTTCAAGCTTACTCTGGAAAGTTCACCTGAAGCTTTACGCCATTATCTGTCGACATAAAGACTTTCACGGTACTCCTGCCGGGAGCTTGTCGAGTTTGCCGATGTGTTTCGCCTGTTGGCGAGGCATTTGGGTAACGTAAGAGAGTCACAGTTACGCCAGTCATTTGTTCCCCGTTTTACCACAGTCACATTTTCAAGCTTCCTCTAGCAGCTCACCTGAAGCGATACGCAATTATCTGTCAATATATAGACTTTCACAGTACTCCTGCCGGTAGCGTCTCGAGTTTGCCCATTTTTTTCGCCTGTTGAGGGCCATTTGGCTACCTTAAGAGAGTCATAGTTACTCCAGTCAGTTGCTCCAAGTTTTGCCACAGTCACATTTTCAAGCTTATTGTGGCTGGCCAGTTCACCTGAAGCGATACGCCATTATCTGTCGACATAAAGACTTTCACATTACTCCTGCCGGTAGCTTCTCGATTTTGCCGATGTATTTCGCCTGTTGACGAGGCATATGGCTACCTTAAGAGAGTCATAGTTTCTCCTGTCGGTTGCACCCCGTTTTACCACAGTCACATTTTCAGCTTCCTTTAGCCAGTTCTCCTGAAGCGATACGCCATTATCTGTCAACATAAAGACTTCCACAGTATTCCTGCCGGGAGCTTCTCGAGTTTGCTGATGTATTTCGCCTGTTGACGAGGCATTTGGCTACCTTGAGAGAGGCATAGTTACTCCTGTCGGTTGCTCCCCGTTTTACAACAGTCACATCTACAAGCTTACACTGGCCAGTTCACCTGAATCGATACGCCATTAACTGTCGACATAAAGACATTCACAGTACGCCTGCCCTGAACTTCTCGAGTTTGGCGATGTATCTCGGCTGTTGACGAGGCATTTGGCTACCTTAAGAGAGTCGTAGTTACTCCTGTCAGTTTCTCCCCGTTTTACAACAGTCACAACTACGAGCTTACTCTGGCCAGTTCACCACAAGCGATACGTTATTATTTGTCGACATTATGACATTCACAGTACTCCTGCTAAGAGCTCCTCCAGTTTGCAAATGTATCTCAACTGTTGACGAGGCATTTGGGTCCCTTTATTGAGTCATAGTTACTCCTGTCGGTTGCTGCCCGTTTTACAACAGTCACATCTGCTAGCTTACTTTGGCCAGTTCACATGGATCGATACGCCATTAACTGTCGACATAAAGACATTCACAGTACGCCAGCCGGGAACTTCTCGAGTTTGCCGATGTATTTCGCCTGTTGACGAGGCATTTGGCTACCTTAAGAGAGTCATAGTTACTCGTGCCAGTGTCTCACCGTTACTCCTGCCAATTGTTCCCCGTTTTCCACAATGACATTTTCAAGCTTACTCTGGAAAGTTCACCTGAGGCGATACGCCATTATCTGTCAACATAATGACTTTCACAGTACTCCTCCCGGGAGCTCCTCGAGTTTGCCGATTTATTGCGCCTGTTGACGAGGTATTTGGCTACCTCAAGAGAGTCATATTTACTCCTGTCGGTTGCTCCCCGTTTTACAACAGTCACATCTAGAAGCTTACTCTGGCCAGTTCACCTGAATCGATACGCCATTAACTGTCGACATAAAGACTTTCACAGTACTCCTGCCGGGAGCTTCTCGAATTTGCCGATGTATTTCGCCTGTTGACGGGGCATTTGGCTACCTTAAGAGATTCATAGTTACTCGTGCCAGTGTCTCACCGTTACTCCTGCTAATTGTTCCCGGTTTTCCACAATGACATTTTCAAGCTTACTCTGGCTAGTTCACCTGAGGCGATACGCCATTATCTGTCAACATAATGACTTTCACAGTACTCCTCCCGGGAGCTCCTCGAGTTTGCCTATGTATTTCGCCTGTTGACGAGGCATATGGCTACCTTAAGAGAGTCATAGTTTCTCCTGTCGGTTGCACCCCGTTTTACCACAGTCACATTTTCAGCTTCCTTTAGCCAGTTCTCCTGAAGCGATACGCCATTATCTGTCAACATAAAGACTTCCACAGTATTCCCGCCGGGAGCTTCTCGTGTTTGCTGATGTATTTCGCCTGTTGACGAGGCATTTGGCTACCATGAGAGAGGCATAGTTACTCCTGTCGGTCGCTCCCCGTTTTACAACAGTCACATCTACAAGCTTACACTGGCCAGTTCACCTGAATCGATACGCCATTAACTGTCGACATAAAGACATTCACAGTACGCCTGCCCTGAACTTCTCGAGTTTGGCGATGTATCTCGGTTGTTGACGAGGCATTTGGCTACCTTAAGAGAGTCGTAGTTACTCCTGTCAGTTTCTCCCCGTTTTACAACAGTCACAACTACGAGCCTACTCTGACCAGTTCACCACAAGCGATACGTTATCATTTGTCGACATTATGACATTCACAGTACTCCTGCTAAGAGCTCCTCCAGTTTGCAAATGTATCTCAACTGTTGACGAGGCATTTGGGTCCCTTTATTGAGTCATAGTTACTCCTGTCGGTTGCTGGCCGTTTTACAACAGTCACATCTGCTAGCTTACTTTGGCCAGTTCACATGGATCGATACGCCATTAACTGTCGACATAAAGACATTCACAGTACGCCAGCCGGGAACTTCTCGAGTTTGCCGATGTATTTCGCCTGTTGACGAGGCATTTGGCTTCCTTAAGAGAGTCATAGTTACTCGTGCCAGTGTCTCACCGTTACTCCTGCCAATTGTTCCATGTTTTCCACAATGACATTTTCAAGCTTACTCTGGAAAGTTCACCTGAAGCTTTACGCCATTATCTGTCGACATAAAGACTTTCACGGTACTCCTGCCGGGAGCTTGTCGAGTTTGCCGATGTGTTTCGCCTGTTGGCGAGGCATTTGGGTAACGTAAGAGAGTCACAGTTACGCCAGTCATTTGTTCCCCGTTTTACCACAGTCACATTTTCAAGCTTCCTCTAGCAGCTCACCTGAAGCGATACGCAATTATCTGTCAATATATAGACTTTCACAGTACTCCTGCCGGTAGCGTCTCGAGTTTGCCCATTTTTTTCGCCTGTTGAGGGCCATTTGGCTACCTTAAGAGAGTCATAGTTACTCCAGTCAGTTGCTCCAAGTTTTGCCACAGTCACATTTTCAAGCTTATTGTGGCTGGCCAGTTCACCTGAAGCGATACGCCATTATCTGTCGACATAAAGACTTTCACATTACTCCTGCCGGTAGCTTCTCGAGTTTGCCGATGTATTTCGCCTGTTGACGAGGCATATGGCTACCTTAAGAGAGTCATAGTTTCTCCTGTCGGTTGCACCCCGTTTTACCACAGTCACATTTTCAGCTTCCTTTAGCCAGTTCTCCTGAAGCGATACGCCATTATCTGTCAACATAAAGACTTCCACAGTATTCCTGCCGGGAGCTTCTCGAGTTTGCTGATGTATTTCGCCTGTTGACGAGGCATTTGGCTACCTTGAGAGAGGCATAGTTACTCCTGTCGGTTGCTCCCCGTTTTACAACAGTCACATCTACAAGCTTACACTGGCCAGTTCACCTGAATCGATACGCCATTAACTGTCGACATAAAGACATTCACAGTACGCCTGCCCTGAACTTCTCGAGTTTGGCGATGTATCTCGGCTGTTGACGAGGCATTTGGCTACCTTAAGAGAGTCGTAGTTACTCCTGTCAGTTTCTCCCCGTTTTACAACAGTCACAACTACGAGCTTACTCTGGCCAGTTCACCACAAGCGATACGTTATTATTTGTCGACATTATGACATTCACAGTACTCCTGCTAAGAGCTCCTCCAGTTTGCAAATGTATCTCAACTGTTGACGAGGCATTTGGGTCCCTTTATTGAGTCATAGTTACTCCTGTCGGTTGCTGCCCGTTTTACAACAGTCACATCTGCTAGCTTACTTTGGCCAGTTCACATGGATCGATACGCCATTAACTGTCGACATAAAGACATTCACAGTACGCCAGCCGGGAACTTCTCGAGTTTGCCGATGTATTTCGCCTGTTGACGAGGCATTTGGCTACCTTAAGAGAGTCATAGTTACTCGTGCCAGTGTCTCACCGTTACTCCTGCCAATTGTTCCCCGTTTTCCACAATGACATTTTCAAGCTTACTCTGGAAAGTTCACCTGAGGCGATACGCCATTATCTGTCAACATAATGACTTTCACAGTACTCCTCCCGGGAGCTCCTCGAGTTTGCCGATTTATTGCGCCTGTTGACGAGGTATTTGGCTACCTCAAGAGAGTCATATTTACTCCTGTCGGTTGCTCCCCGTTTTACAACAGTCACATCTAGAAGCTTACTCTGGCCAGTTCACCTGAATCGATACGCCATTAACTGTCGACATAAAGACTTTCACAGTACTCCTGCCGGGAGCTTCTCGAATTTGCCGATGTATTTCGCCTGTTGACGGGGCATTTGGCTACCTTAAGAGATTCATAGTTACTCGTGCCAGTGTCTCACCGTTACTCCTGCTAATTGTTCCCGGTTTTCCACAATGACATTTTCAAGCTTACTCTGGCTAGTTCACCTGAGGCGATACGCCATTATCTGTCAACATAATGACTTTCACAGTACTCCTCCCGGGAGCTCCTCGAGTTTGCCTATGTATTTCGCCTGTTGACGAGGCATATGGCTACCTTAAGAGAGTCATAGTTTCTCCTGTCGGTTGCACCCCGTTTTACCACAGTCACATTTTCAGCTTCCTTTAGCCAGTTCTCCTGAAGCGATACGCCATTATCTGTCAACATAAAGACTTCCACAGTATTCCCGCCGGGAGCTTCTCGTGTTTGCTGATGTATTTCGCCTGTTGACGAGGCATTTGGCTACCTTGAGAGAGGCATAGTTACTCCTGTCGGTCGCTCCCCGTTTTACAACAGTCACATCTACAAGCTTACACTGGCCAGTTCACCTGAATCGATACGCCATTAACTGTCGACATAAAGACATTCACAGTACGCCTGCCCTGAACTTCTCGAGTTTGGCGATGTATCTCGGCTGTTGACGAGGCATTTGGCTACCTTAAGAGAGTCGTAGTTACTCCTGTCAGTTTCTCCCCGTTTTACAACAGTCACAACTACGAGCTTACTCTGGCCAGTTCACCACAAGCGATACGTTATTATTTGTCGACATTATGACATTCACAGTACTCCTGCTAAGAGCTCCTCCAGTTTGCAAATGTATCTCAACTGTTGACGAGGCATTTGGGTCCCTTTATTGAGTCATAGTTACTCCTGTCGGTTGCTGCCCGTTTTACAACAGTCACATCTGCTAGCTTACTTTGGCCAGTTCACATGGATCGATACGCCATTAACTGTCGACATAAAGACATTCACAGTACGCCAGCCGGGAACTTCTCGAGTTTGCCGATGTATTTCGCCTGTTGACGAGGCATTTGGCTACCTTAAGAGAGTCATAGTTACTCGTGCCAGTGTCTCACCGTTACTCCTGCCAATTGTTCCCCGTTTTCCACAATGACATTTTCAAGCTTACTCTGGAAAGTTCACCTGAGGCGATACGCCATTATCTGTCAACATAATGACTTTCACAGTACTCCTCCCGGGAGCTCCTCGAGTTTGCCGATTTATTGCGCCTGTTGACGAGGTATTTGGCTACCTCAAGAGAGTCATATTTACTCCTGTCGGTTGCTCCCCGTTTTACAACAGTCACATCTAGAAGCTTACTCTGGCCAGTTCACCTGAATCGATACGCCATTAACTGTCGACATAAAGACTTTCACAGTACTCCTGCCGGGAGCTTCTCGAATTTGCCGATGTATTTCGCCTGTTGACGGGGCATTTGGCTACCTTAAGAGATTCATAGTTACTCGTGCCAGTGTCTCACCGTTACTCCTGCTAATTGTTCCCGGTTTTCCACAATGACATTTTCAAGCTTACTCTGGCTAGTTCACCTGAGGCGATACGCCATTATCTGTCAACATAATGACTTTCACAGTACTCCTCCCGGGAGCTCCTCGAGTTTGCCTATGTATTTCGCCTGTTGACGAGGCATATGGCTACCTTAAGAGAGTCATAGTTTCTCCTGTCGGTTGCACCCCGTTTTACCACAGTCACATTTTCAGCTTCCTTTAGCCAGTTCTCCTGAAGCGATACGCCATTATCTGTCAACATAAAGACTTCCACAGTATTCCCGCCGGGAGCTTCTCGTGTTTGCTGATGTATTTCGCCTGTTTATTTCGCCTGTTGACGAGGCATTTGGCTACCTTGAGAGAGGCATAGTTACTCCTGTCGGTTGCTCCCCGTTTTACAACAGTCACATCTACAAGCTTACACTGGCCAGTTCACCTGAATCGATACGCCATTAACTGTCGACATAAAGACATTCACAGTACGCCTGCCCCTGAACTTCTCGAGTTTGGCGATGTATCTCGGCTGTTGACGAGGCATTTGGCTACCTTAAGAGAGTCGTAGTTACTCCTGTCAGTTTCTCCCCGTTTTACAAACAGTCACAACTACGAGCTTACTCTGGCCAGTTCACCACAAGCGATACGTTATTATTTGTCGACATTATGACATTCACAGTACTCCTGCTAAGAGCTCCTCCAGTTTGCAAATGTATCTCAACTGTTGACGAGGCATTTGGGTCCCTTTATTGAGTCATAGTTACTCCTGTCGGTTGCTGCCCGTTTTACAACAGTCACATCTGCTAGCTTACTTTGGCCAGTTCACATGGGATCGATACGCCATTAACTGTCGACATAAAGACATTCACAGTACGCCAGCCGGGAACTTCTCGAGTTTGCCGATGTATTTCGCCTGTTGACGAGGCATTTGGCTACCTTAAGAGAGTCATAGTTACTCGTGCCAGTGTCTCACCGTTACTCCTGCCAATTGTTCCCCGTTTTCCACAATGACATTTTCAAGCTTACTCTGGAAAGTTCACCTGAGGCGATACGCCATTATCTGTCAACATAATGACTTTCACAGTACTCCTCCCGGGAGCTCCTCGAGTTTGCCGATTTATTGCGCCTGTTGACGAGGTATTTGGCTACCTCAAGAGAGTCATATTTACTCCTGTCGGTTGCTCCCCGTTCCCCGTTTTACAACAGTCACATCTAGAAGCTTACTCTGGCCAGTTCACCTGAATCGATACGCCATTAACTGTCGACATAAAGACTTTCACAGTACTCCTGCCGGGAGCTTCTCGAATTTGCCGATGTATTTCGCCTGTTGACGGGGCATTTGGCTACCTTAAGAGATTCATAGTTACTCGTGCCAGTGTCTCACCGTTACTCCTGCTAATTGTTCCCGGTTTTCCACAATGACATTTTCAAGCTTACTCTGGCTAGTTCACCTGAGGCGATACGCCATTATCTGTCAACATAATGACTTTCACAGTACTCCTCCCGGGAGCTCCTCGAGTTTGCCTATGTATTTCGCCTGTTGACGAGGCATATGGCTACCTTAAGAGAGTCATAGTTTCTCCTGTCGGTTGCACCCCGTTTATACCACAGTCACATTTTCAGCTTCCTTTAGCCAGTTCTCCTGAAGCGATACGCCATTATCTGTCAACATAAAGACTTCCACAGTATTCCCGCCGGGAGCTTCTCGTGTTTGCTGATGTATTTCGCCTGTTGACGAGGCATTTGGCTACCTTGAGAGAGGCATAGTTACTCCTGTCGGTCGCTCCCCGTTTTACAACAGTCACATCTACAAGCTTACACTGGCCAGTTCACCTGAATCGATACGCCATTAACTGTCGACATAAAGACATTCACAGTACGCCTGCCCTGAACTTCTCGAGTTTGGCGATGTATCTCGGTTGTTGACGAGGCATTTGGCTACCTTAAGAGAGTCGTAGTTACTCCTGTCAGTTTCTCCCCGTTTTACAACAGTCACAACTACGAGCTTACTCTGACCAGTTCACCACAAGCGATACGTTATCATTTGTCGACATTATGACATTCACAGTACTCCTGCTAAGAGCTCCTCCAGTTTGCAAATGTATCTCAACTGTTGACGAGGCATTTGGGTCCCTTTATTGAGTCATAGTTACTCCTGTCGGTTGCTGGCCGTTTTACAACAGTCACATCTGCTAGCTTACTTTGGCCAGTTCACATGGATCGATACGCCATTAACTGTCGACATAAAGACATTCACAGTACGCCAGCCGGGAACTTCTCGAGTTTGCCGATGTATTTCGCCTGTTGACGAGGCATTTGGCTTCCTTAAGAGAGTCATAGTTACTCGTGCCAGTGTCTCACCGTTACTCCTGCCAATTGTTCCATGTTTTCCACAATGACATTTTCAAGCTTACTCTGGAAAGTTCACCTGAAGCTTTACGCCATTATCTGTCGACATAAAGACTTTCACGGTACTCCTGCGGGAGCTTGTCGAGTTTGCCGATGTGTTTCGCCTGTTGGCGAGGCATTTGGGTAACGTAAGAGAGTCACAGTTACGCCAGTCATTTGTTCCCCGTTTTACCACAGTCACATTTTCAAGCTTCCTCTAGCAGCTCACCTGAAGCGATACGCAATTATCTGTCAATATATAGACTTTCACAGTACTCCTGCCGGTAGCGTCTCGAGTTTGCCCATTTTTTTCGCCTGTTGAGGGCCATTTGGCTACCTTAAGAGAGTCATAGTTACTCCAGTCAGTTGCTCCAAGTTTTGCCACAGTCACATTTTCAAGCTTATTGTGGCTGGCCAGTTCACCTGAAGCGATACGCCATTATCTGTCGACATAAAGACTTTCACATTACTCCTGCCGGTAGCTTCTCGATTTTGCCGATGTATTTCGCCTGTTGACGAGGCATATGGCTACCTTAAGAGAGTCATAGTTTCTCCTGTCGGTTGCACCCCGTTTTACCACAGTCACATTTTCAGCTTCCTTTAGCCAGTTCTCCTGAAGCGATACGCCATTATCTGTCAACATAAAGACTTCCACAGTATTCCTGCCGGGAGCTTCTCGAGTTTGCTGATGTATTTCGCCTGTTGACGAGGCATTTGGCTACCTTGAGAGAGGCATAGTTACTCCTGTCGGTTGCTCCCCGTTTTACAACAGTCACATCTACAAGCTTACACTGGCCAGTTCACCTGAATCGATACGCCATTAACTGTCGACATAAGACATTCACAGTACGCCTGCCCTGAACTTCTCGAGTTTGGCGATGTATCTCGGCTGTTGACGAGGCATTTGGCTACCTTAAGAGGTCGTAGTTACTCCTGTCAGTTTCTCCCCGTTTTACAACAGTCACAACTACGAGCTTACTCTGGCCAGTTCACCACAAGCGATACGTTATTATTTGTCGACATTATGACATTCACAGTACTCCTGCTAAGAGCTCCTCCAGTTTGCAAATGTATCTCAACTGTTGACGAGGCATTTGGGTCCCTTTATTGAGTCATAGTTACTCCTGTCGGTTGCTGCCCGTTTTACAACAGTCACATCTGCTAGCTTACTTTGGCCAGTTCACATGGATCGATACGCCATTAACTGTCGACATAAAGACATTCACAGTACGCCAGCCGGGAACTTCTCGAGTTTGCCGATGTATTTCGCCTGTTGACGAGGCATTTGGCTACCTTAAGAGAGTCATAGTTACTCGTGCCAGTGTCTCACCGTTACTCCTGCCAATTGTTCCCCGTTTTCCACAATGACATTTTCAAGCTTACTCTGGAAAGTTCACCTGAGGCGATACGCCATTATCTGTCAACATAATGACTTTCACAGTACTCCTCCCGGGAGCTCCTCGAGTTTGCCGATTTATTGCGCCTGTTGACGAGGTATTTGGCTACCTCAAGAGAGTCATATTTACTCCTGTCGGTTGCTCCCCGTTTTACAACAGTCACATCTAGAAGCTTACTCTGGCCAGTTCACCTGAATCGATACGCCATTAACTGTCGACATAAAGACTTTCACAGTACTCCTGCCGGAGCTTCTCGAATTTGCCGATGTATTTCGCCTGTTGACGGGGCATTTGGCTACCTTAAGAGATTCATAGTTACTCGTGCCAGTGTCTCACCGTTACTCCTGCTAATTGTTCCCGGTTTTCCACAATGACATTTTCAAGCTTACTCTGGCTAGTTCACCTGAGGCGATACGCCATTATCTGTCAACATAATGACTTTCACAGTACTCCTCCCGGGAGCTCCTCGAGTTTGCCTATGTATTTCGCCTGTTGACGAGGCATATGGCTACCTTAAGAGAGTCATAGTTTCTCCTGTCGGTTGCACCCCGTTTTACCACAGTCACATTTTCAGCTTCCTTTAGCCAGTTCTCCTGAAGCGATACGCCATTATCTGTCAACATAAAGACTTCCACAGTATTCCCGCCGGGAGCTTCTCGTGTTTGCTGATGTATTTCGCCTGTTGACGAGGCATTTGGCTACCTTGAGAGAGGCATAGTTACTCCTGTCGGTCGCTCCCCGTTTTACAACAGTCACATCTACAAGCTTACACTGGCCAGTTCACCTGAATCGATACGCCATTAACTGTCGACATAAAGACATTCACAGTACGCCTGCCCTGAACTTCTCGAGTTTGGCGATGTATCTCGGTTGTTGACGAGGCATTTGGCTACCTTAAGAGAGTCGTAGTTACTCCTGTCAGTTTCTCCCCGTTTTACAACAGTCACAACTACGAGCTTACTCTGACCAGTTCACCACAAGCGATACGTTATCATTTGTCGACATTATGACATTCACAGTACTCCTGCTAAGAGCTCCTCCAGTTTGCAAATGTATCTCAACTGTTGACGAGGCATTTGGGTCCCTTTATTGAGTCATAGTTACTCCTGTCGGTTGCTGGCCGTTTTACAACAGTCACATCTGCTAGCTTACTTTGGCCAGTTCACATGGATCGATACGCCATTAACTGTCGACATAAAGACATTCACAGTACGCCAGCCGGGAACTTCTCGAGTTTGCCGATGTATTTCGCCTGTTGACGAGGCATTTGGCTTCCTTAAGAGAGTCATAGTTACTCGTGCCAGTGTCTCACCGTTACTCCTGCCAATTGTTCCATGTTTTCCACAATGACATTTTCAAGCTTACTCTGGAAAGTTCACCTGAAGCTTTACGCCATTATCTGTCGACATAAAGACTTTCACGGTACTCCTGCCGGGAGCTTGTCGAGTTTGCCGATGTGTTTCGCCTGTTGGCGAGGCATTTGGGTAACGTAAGAGAGTCACAGTTACGCCAGTCATTTGTTCCCCGTTTTACCACAGTCACATTTTCAAGCTTCCTCTAGCAGCTCACCTGAAGCGATACGCAATTATCTGTCAATATATAGACTTTCACAGTACTCCTGCCGGTAGCGTCTCGAGTTTGCCCATTTTTTTCGCCTGTTGAGGGCCATTTGGCTACCTTAAGAGAGTCATAGTTACTCCAGTCAGTTGCTCCAAGTTTTGCCACAGTCACATTTTCAAGCTTATTGTGGCTGGCCAGTTCACCTGAAGCGATACGCCATTATCTGTCGACATAAAGACTTTCACATTACTCCTGCCGGTAGCTTCTCGATTTTGCCGATGTATTTCGCCTGTTGACGAGGCATATGGCTACCTTAAGAGAGTCATAGTTTCTCCTGTCGGTTGCACCCCGTTTTACCACAGTCACATTTTCAGCTTCCTTTAGCCAGTTCTCCTGAAGCGATACGCCATTATCTGTCAACATAAAGACTTCCACAGTATTCCTGCCGGGAGCTTCTCGAGTTTGCTGATGTATTTCGCCTGTTGACGAGGCATTTGGCTACCTTGAGAGAGGCATAGTTACTCCTGTCGGTTGCTCCCCGTTTTACAACAGTCACATCTACAAGCTTACACTGGCCAGTTCACCTGAATCGATACGCCATTAACTGTCGACATAAAGACATTCACAGTACGCCTGCCCTGAACTTCTCGAGTTTGGCGATGTATCTCGGCTGTTGACGAGGCATTTGGCTACCTTAAGAGAGTCGTAGTTACTCCTGTCAGTTTCTCCCCGTTTTACAACAGTCACAACTACGAGCTTACTCTGGCCAGTTCACCACAAGCGATACGTTATTATTTGTCGACATTATGACATTCACAGTACTCCTGCTAAGAGCTCCTCCAGTTTGCAAATGTATCTCAACTGTTGACGAGGCATTTGGGTCCCTTTATTGAGTCATAGTTACTCCTGTCGGTTGCTGCCCGTTTTACAACAGTCACATCTGCTAGCTTACTTTGGCCAGTTCACATGGATCGATACGCCATTAACTGTCGACATAAAGACATTCACAGTACGCCAGCCGGGAACTTCTCGAGTTTGCCGATGTATTTCGCCTGTTGACGAGGCATTTGGCTACCTTAAGAGAGTCATAGTTACTCGTGCCAGTGTCTCACCGTTACTCCTGCCAATTGTTCCCCGTTTTCCACAATGACATTTTCAAGCTTACTCTGGAAAGTTCACCTGAGGCGATACGCCATTATCTGTCAACATAATGACTTTCACAGTACTCCTCCCGGGAGCTCCTCGAGTTTGCCGATTTATTGCGCCTGTTGACGAGGTATTTGGCTACCTCAAGAGAGTCATATTTACTCCTGTCGGTTGCTCCCCGTTTTACAACAGTCACATCTAGAAGCTTACTCTGGCCAGTTCACCTGAATCGATACGCCATTAACTGTCGACATAAAGACTTTCACAGTACTCCTGCCGGGAGCTTCTCGAATTTGCCGATGTATTTCGCCTGTTGACGGGGCATTTGGCTACCTTAAGAGATTCATAGTTACTCGTGCCAGTGTCTCACCGTTACTCCTGCTAATTGTTCCCGGTTTTCCACAATGACATTTTCAAGCTTACTCTGGCTAGTTCACCTGAGGCGATACGCCATTATCTGTCAACATAATGACTTTCACAGTACTCCTCCCGGGAGCTCCTCGAGTTTGCCTATGTATTTCGCCTGTTGACGAGGCATATGGCTACCTTAAGAGAGTCATAGTTTCTCCTGTCGGTTGCACCCCGTTTTACCACAGTCACATTTTCAGCTTCCTTTAGCCAGTTCTCCTGAAGCGATACGCCATTATCTGTCAACATAAAGACTTCCACAGTATTCCCGCCGGGAGCTTCTCGTGTTTGCTGATGTATTTCGCCTGTTGACGAGGCATTTGGCTACCTTGAGAGAGGCATAGTTACTCCTGTCGGTCGCTCCCCGTTTTACAACAGTCACATCTACAAGCTTACACTGGCCAGTTCACCTGAATCGATACGCCATTAACTGTCGACATAAAGACATTCACAGTACGCCTGCCCTGAACTTCTCGAGTTTGGCGATGTATCTCGGTTGTTGACGAGGCATTTGGCTACCTTAAGAGAGTCGTAGTTACTCCTGTCAGTTTCTCCCCGTTTTACAACAGTCACAACTACGAGCTTACTCTGACCAGTTCACCACAAGCGATACGTTATCATTTGTCGACATTATGACATTCACAGTACTCCTGCTAAGAGCTCCTCCAGTTTGCAAATGTATCTCAACTGTTGACGAGGCATTTGGGTCCCTTTATTGAGTCATAGTTACTCCTGTCGGTTGCTGGCCGTTTTACAACAGTCACATCTGCTAGCTTACTTTGGCCAGTTCACATGGATCGATACGCCATTAACTGTCGACATAAAGACATTCACAGTACGCCAGCCGGGAACTTCTCGAGTTTGCCGATGTATTTCGCCTGTTGACGAGGCATTTGGCTTCCTTAAGAGAGTCATAGTTACTCGTGCCAGTGTCTCACCGTTACTCCTGCCAATTGTTCCATGTTTTCCACAATGACATTTTCAAGCTTACTCTGGAAAGTTCACCTGAAGCTTTACGCCATTATCTGTCGACATAAAGACTTTCACGGTACTCCTGCCGGGAGCTTGTCGAGTTTGCCGATGTGTTTCGCCTGTTGGCGAGGCATTTGGGTAACGTAAGAGAGTCACAGTTACGCCAGTCATTTGTTCCCCGTTTTACCACAGTCACATTTTCAAGCTTCCTCTAGCAGCTCACCTGAAGCGATACGCAATTATCTGTCAATATATAGACTTTCACAGTACTCCTGCCGGTAGCGTCTCGAGTTTGCCCATTTTTTTCGCCTGTTGAGGGCCATTTGGCTACCTTAAGAGAGTCATAGTTACTCCAGTCAGTTGCTCCAAGTTTTGCCACAGTCACATTTTCAAGCTTATTGTGGCTGGCCAGTTCACCTGAAGCGATACGCCATTATCTGTCGACATAAAGACTTTCACATTACTCCTGCCGGTAGCTTCTCGATTTTGCCGATGTATTTCGCCTGTTGACGAGGCATATGGCTACCTTAAGAGAGTCATAGTTTCTCCTGTCGGTTGCACCCCGTTTTACCACAGTCACATTTTCAGCTTCCTTTAGCCAGTTCTCCTGAAGCGATACGCCATTATCTGTCAACATAAAGACTTCCACAGTATTCCTGCCGGGAGCTTCTCGAGTTTGCTGATGTATTTCGCCTGTTGACGAGGCATTTGGCTACCTTGAGAGAGGCATAGTTACTCCTGTCGGTTGCTCCCCGTTTTACAACAGTCACATCTACAAGCTTACACTGGCCAGTTCACCTGAATCGATACGCCATTAACTGTCGACATAAAGACATTCACAGTACGCCTGCCCTGAACTTCTCGAGTTTGGCGATGTATCTCGGCTGTTGACGAGGCATTTGGCTACCTTAAGAGAGTCGTAGTTACTCCTGTCAGTTTCTCCCCGTTTTACAACAGTCACAACTACGAGCTTACTCTGGCCAGTTCACCACAAGCGATACGTTATTATTTGTCGACATTATGACATTCACAGTACTCCTGCTAAGAGCTCCTCCAGTTTGCAAATGTATCTCAACTGTTGACGAGGCATTTGGGTCCCTTTATTGAGTCATAGTTACTCCTGTCGGTTGCTGCCCGTTTTACAACAGTCACATCTGCTAGCTTACTTTGGCCAGTTCACATGGATCGATACGCCATTAACTGTCGACATAAAGACATTCACAGTACGCCAGCCGGGAACTTCTCGAGTTTGCCGATGTATTTCGCCTGTTGACGAGGCATTTGGCTACCTTAAGAGAGTCATAGTTACTCGTGCCAGTGTCTCACCGTTACTCCTGCCAATTGTTCCCCGTTTTCCACAATGACATTTTCAAGCTTACTCTGGAAAGTTCACCTGAGGCGATACGCCATTATCTGTCAACATAATGACTTTCACAGTACTCCTCCCGGGAGCTCCTCGAGTTTGCCGATTTATTGCGCCTGTTGACGAGGTATTTGGCTACCTCAAGAGAGTCATATTTACTCCTGTCGGTTGCTCCCCGTTTTACAACAGTCACATCTAGAAGCTTACTCTGGCCAGTTCACCTGAATCGATACGCCATTAACTGTCGACATAAAGACTTTCACAGTACTCCTGCCGGGAGCTTCTCGAATTTGCCGATGTATTTCGCCTGTTGACGGGGCATTTGGCTACCTTAAGAGATTCATAGTTACTCGTGCCAGTGTCTCACCGTTACTCCTGCTAATTGTTCCCGGTTTTCCACAATGACATTTTCAAGCTTACTCTGGCTAGTTCACCTGAGGCGATACGCCATTATCTGTCAACATAATGACTTTCACAGTACTCCTCCCGGGAGCTCCTCGAGTTTGCCTATGTATTTCGCCTGTTGACGAGGCATATGGCTACCTTAAGAGAGTCATAGTTTCTCCTGTCGGTTGCACCCCGTTTTACCACAGTCACATTTTCAGCTTCCTTTAGCCAGTTCTCCTGAAGCGATACGCCATTATCTGTCAACATAAAGACTTCCACAGTATTCCCGCCGGGAGCTTCTCGTGTTTGCTGATGTATTTCGCCTGTTGACGAGGCATTTGGCTACCATGAGAGAGGCATAGTTACTCCTGTCGGTCGCTCCCCGTTTTACAACAGTCACATCTACAAGCTTACACTGGCCAGTTCACCTGAATCGATACGCCATTAACTGTCGACATAAAGACATTCACAGTACGCCTGCCCTGAACTTCTCGAGTTTGGCGATGTATCTCGGTTGTTGACGAGGCATTTGGCTACCTTAAGAGAGTCGTAGTTACTCCTGTCAGTTTCTCCCCGTTTTACAACAGTCACAACTACGAGCCTACTCTGACCAGTTCACCACAAGCGATACGTTATCATTTGTCGACATTATGACATTCACAGTACTCCTGCTAAGAGCTCCTCCAGTTTGCAAATGTATCTCAACTGTTGACGAGGCATTTGGGTCCCTTTATTGAGTCATAGTTACTCCTGTCGGTTGCTGGCCGTTTTACAACAGTCACATCTGCTAGCTTACTTTGGCCAGTTCACATGGATCGATACGCCATTAACTGTCGACATAAAGACATTCACAGTACGCCAGCCGGGAACTTCTCGAGTTTGCCGATGTATTTCGCCTGTTGACGAGGCATTTGGCTTCCTTAAGAGAGTCATAGTTACTCGTGCCAGTGTCTCACCGTTACTCCTGCCAATTGTTCCATGTTTTCCACAATGACATTTTCAAGCTTACTCTGGAAAGTTCACCTGAAGCTTTACGCCATTATCTGTCGACATAAAGACTTTCACGGTACTCCTGCCGGGAGCTTGTCGAGTTTGCCGATGTGTTTCGCCTGTTGGCGAGGCATTTGGGTAACGTAAGAGAGTCACAGTTACGCCAGTCATTTGTTCCCCGTTTTACCACAGTCACATTTTCAAGCTTCCTCTAGCAGCTCACCTGAAGCGATACGCAATTATCTGTCAATATATAGACTTTCACAGTACTCCTGCCGGTAGCGTCTCGAGTTTGCCCATTTTTTTCGCCTGTTGAGGGCCATTTGGCTACCTTAAGAGAGTCATAGTTACTCCAGTCAGTTGCTCCAAGTTTTGCCACAGTCACATTTTCAAGCTTATTGTGGCTGGCCAGTTCACCTGAAGCGATACGCCATTATCTGTCGACATAAAGACTTTCACATTACTCCTGCCGGTAGCTTCTCGAGTTTGCCGATGTATTTCGCCTGTTGACGAGGCATATGGCTACCTTAAGAGAGTCATAGTTTCTCCTGTCGGTTGCACCCCGTTTTACCACAGTCACATTTTCAGCTTCCTTTAGCCAGTTCTCCTGAAGCGATACGCCATTATCTGTCAACATAAAGACTTCCACAGTATTCCTGCCGGGAGCTTCTCGAGTTTGCTGATGTATTTCGCCTGTTGACGAGGCATTTGGCTACCTTGAGAGAGGCATAGTTACTCCTGTCGGTTGCTCCCCGTTTTACAACAGTCACATCTACAAGCTTACACTGGCCAGTTCACCTGAATCGATACGCCATTAACTGTCGACATAAAGACATTCACAGTACGCCTGCCCTGAACTTCTCGAGTTTGGCGATGTATCTCGGCTGTTGACGAGGCATTTGGCTACCTTAAGAGAGTCGTAGTTACTCCTGTCAGTTTCTCCCCGTTTTACAACAGTCACAACTACGAGCTTACTCTGGCCAGTTCACCACAAGCGATACGTTATTATTTGTCGACATTATGACATTCACAGTACTCCTGCTAAGAGCTCCTCCAGTTTGCAAATGTATCTCAACTGTTGACGAGGCATTTGGGTCCCTTTATTGAGTCATAGTTACTCCTGTCGGTTGCTGCCCGTTTTACAACAGTCACATCTGCTAGCTTACTTTGGCCAGTTCACATGGATCGATACGCCATTAACTGTCGACATAAAGACATTCACAGTACGCCAGCCGGGAACTTCTCGAGTTTGCCGATGTATTTCGCCTGTTGACGAGGCATTTGGCTACCTTAAGAGAGTCATAGTTACTCGTGCCAGTGTCTCA
The DNA here is from genome assembly GCF_021461385.2 of Schistocerca piceifrons. Classification (NCBI taxonomy): domain Eukaryota; kingdom Metazoa; phylum Arthropoda; class Insecta; order Orthoptera; family Acrididae; genus Schistocerca; species Schistocerca piceifrons. Next base: position 33,811 of record NW_025727693.1, on the reverse strand, counting down.
CCGTTACTCCTGCCAATTGTTCCCCGTTTTCCACAATGACATTTTCAAGCTTACTCTGGAAAGTTCACCTGAGGCGATACGCCATTATCTGTCAACATAATGACTTTCACAGTACTCCTCCCGGGAGCTCCTCGAGTTTGCCGATTTATTGCGCCTGTTGACGAGGTATTTGGCTACCTCAAGAGAGTCATATTTACTCCTGTCGGTTGCTCCCCGTTTTACAACAGTCACATCTAGAAGCTTACTCTGGCCAGTTCACCTGAATCGATACGCCATTAACTGTCGACATAAAGACTTTCACAGTACTCCTGCCGGGAGCTTCTCGAATTTGCCGATGTATTTCGCCTGTTGACGGGGCATTTGGCTACCTTAAGAGATTCATAGTTACTCGTGCCAGTGTCTCACCGTTACTCCTGCTAATTGTTCCCGGTTTTCCACAATGACATTTTCAAGCTTACTCTGGCTAGTTCACCTGAGGCGATACGCCATTATCTGTCAACATAATGACTTTCACAGTACTCCTCCCGGGAGCTCCTCGAGTTTGCCTATGTATTTCGCCTGTTGACGAGGCATATGGCTACCTTAAGAGAGTCATAGTTTCTCCTGTCGGTTGCACCCCGTTTTACCACAGTCACATTTTCAGCTTCCTTTAGCCAGTTCTCCTGAAGCGATACGCCATTATCTGTCAACATAAAGACTTCCACAGTATTCCCGCCGGGAGCTTCTCGTGTTTGCTGATGTATTTCGCCTGTTGACGAGGCATTTGGCTACCTTGAGAGAGGCATAGTTACTCCTGTCGGTCGCTCCCCGTTTTACAACAGTCACATCTACAAGCTTACACTGGCCAGTTCACCTGAATCGATACGCCATTAACTGTCGACATAAAGACATTCACAGTACGCCTGCCCTGAACTTCTCGAGTTTGGCGATGTATCTCGGTTGTTGACGAGGCATTTGGCTACCTTAAGAGAGTCGTAGTTACTCCTGTCAGTTTCTCCCCGTTTTACAACAGTCACAACTACGAGCTTACTCTGACCAGTTCACCACAAGCGATACGTTATCATTTGTCGACATTATGACATTCACAGTACTCCTGCTAAGAGCTCCTCCAGTTTGCAAATGTATCTCAACTGTTGACGAGGCATTTGGGTCCCTTTATTGAGTCATAGTTACTCCTGTCGGTTGCTGGCCGTTTTACAACAGTCACATCTGCTAGCTTACTTTGGCCAGTTCACATGGATCGATACGCCATTAACTGTCGACATAAAGACATTCACAGTACGCCAGCCGGGAACTTCTCGAGTTTGCCGATGTATTTCGCCTGTTGACGAGGCATTTGGCTTCCTTAAGAGAGTCATAGTTACTCGTGCCAGTGTCTCACCGTTACTCCTGCCAATTGTTCCATGTTTTCCACAATGACATTTTCAAGCTTACTCTGGAAAGTTCACCTGAAGCTTTACGCCATTATCTGTCGACATAAAGACTTTCACGGTACTCCTGCCGGGAGCTTGTCGAGTTTGCCGATGTGTTTCGCCTGTTGGCGAGGCATTTGGGTAACGTAAGAGAGTCACAGTTACGCCAGTCATTTGTTCCCCGTTTTACCACAGTCACATTTTCAAGCTTCCTCTAGCAGCTCACCTGAAGCGATACGCAATTATCTGTCAATATATAGACTTTCACAGTACTCCTGCCGGTAGCGTCTCGAGTTTGCCCATATTTTTCGCCTGTTGAGGGCCATTTGGCTACCTTAAGAGAGTCATAGTTACTCCAGTCAGTTGCTCCAAGTTTTGCCACAGTCACATTTTCAAGCTTATTGTGGCTGGCCAGTTCACCTGAAGCGATACGCCATTATCTGTCGACATAAAGACTTTCACATTACTCCTGCCGGTAGCTTCTCGAGTTTGCCGATGTATTTCGCCTGTTGACGAGGCATATGGCTACCTTAAGAGAGTCATAGTTTCTCCTGTCGGTTGCACCCCGTTTTACCACAGTCACATTTTCAGCTTCCTTTAGCCAGTTCTCCTGAAGCGATACGCCATTATCTGTCAACATAAAGACTTCCACAGTATTCCTGCCGGGAGCTTCTCGAGTTTGCTGATGTATTTCGCCTGTTGACGAGGCATTTGGCTACCTTGAGAGAGGCATAGTTACTCCTGTCGGTTGCTCCCCGTTTTACAACAGTCACATCTACAAGCTTACACTGGCCAGTTCACCTGAATCGATACGCCATTAACTGTCGACATAAAGACATTCACAGTACGCCTGCCCTGAACTTCTCGAGTTTGGCGATGTATCTCGGCTGTTGACGAGGCATTTGGCTACCTTAAGAGAGTCGTAGTTACTCCTGTCAGTTTCTCCCCGTTTTACAACAGTCACAACTACGAGCTTACTCTGGCCAGTTCACCACAAGCGATACGTTATTATTTGTCGACATTATGACATTCACAGTACTCCTGCTAAGAGCTCCTCCAGTTTGCAAATGTATCTCAACTGTTGACGAGGCATTTGGGTCCCTTTATTGAGTCATAGTTACTCCTGTCGGTTGCTGCCCGTTTTACAACAGTCACATCTGCTAGCTTACTTTGGCCAGTTCACATGGATCGATACGCCATTAACTGTCGACATAAAGACATTCACAGTACGCCAGCCGGGAACTTCTCGAGTTTGCCGATGTATTTCGCCTGTTGACGAGGCATTTGGCTACCTTAAGAGAGTCATAGTTACTCGTGCCAGTGTCTCACCGTTACTCCTGCCAATTGTTCCCCGTTTTCCACAATGACATTTTCAAGCTTACTCTGGAAAGTTCACCTGAGGCGATACGCCATTATCTGTCAACATAATGACTTTCACAGTACTCCTCCCGGGAGCTCCTCGAGTTTGCCGATTTATTGCGCCTGTTGACGAGGTATTTGGCTACCTCAAGAGAGTCATATTTACTCCTGTCGGTTGCTCCCCGTTTTACAACAGTCACATCTAGAAGCTTACTCTGGCCAGTTCACCTGAATCGATACGCCATTAACTGTCGACATAAAGACTTTCACAGTACTCCTGCCGGGAGCTTCTCGAATTTGCCGATGTATTTCGCCTGTTGACGGGGCATTTGGCTACCTTAAGAGATTCATAGTTACTCGTGCCAGTGTCTCACCGTTACTCCTGCTAATTGTTCCCGGTTTTCCACAATGACATTTTCAAGCTTACTCTGGCTAGTTCACCTGAGGCGATACGCCATTATCTGTCAACATAATGACTTTCACAGTACTCCTCCCGGGAGCTCCTCGAGTTTGCCTATGTATTTCGCCTGTTGACGAGGCATATGGCTACCTTAAGAGAGTCATAGTTTCTCCTGTCGGTTGCACCCCGTTTTACCACAGTCACATTTTCAGCTTCCTTTAGCCAGTTCTCCTGAAGCGATACGCCATTATCTGTCAACATAAAGACTTCCACAGTATTCCCGCCGGGAGCTTCTCGTGTTTGCTGATGTATTTCGCCTGTTGACGAGGCATTTGGCTACCTTGAGAGAGGCATAGTTACTCCTGTCGGTCGCTCCCCGTTTTACAACAGTCACATCTACAAGCTTACACTGGCCAGTTCACCTGAATCGATACGCCATTAACTGTCGACATAAAGACATTCACAGTACGCCTGCCCTGAACTTCTCGAGTTTGGCGATGTATCTCGGTTGTTGACGAGGCATTTGGCTACCTTAAGAGAGTCGTAGTTACTCCTGTCAGTTTCTCCCCGTTTTACAACAGTCACAACTACGAGCTTACTCTGACCAGTTCACCACAAGCGATACGTTATCATTTGTCGACATTATGACATTCACAGTACTCCTGCTAAGAGCTCCTCCAGTTTGCAAATGTATCTCAACTGTTGACGAGGCATTTGGGTCCCTTTATTGAGTCATAGTTACTCCTGTCGGTTGCTGGCCGTTTTACAACAGTCACATCTGCTAGCTTACTTTGGCCAGTTCACATGGATCGATACGCCATTAACTGTCGACATAAAGACATTCACAGTACGCCAGCCGGGAACTTCTCGAGTTTGCCGATGTATTTCGCCTGTTGACGAGGCATTTGGCTTCCTTAAGAGAGTCATAGTTACTCGTGCCAGTGTCTCACCGTTACTCCTGCCAATTGTTCCATGTTTTCCACAATGACATTTTCAAGCTTACTCTGGAAAGTTCACCTGAAGCTTTACGCCATTATCTGTCGACATAAAGACTTTCACGGTACTCCTGCCGGGAGCTTGTCGAGTTTGCCGATGTGTTTCGCCTGTTGGCGAGGCATTTGGGTAACGTAAGAGAGTCACAGTTACGCCAGTCATTTGTTCCCCGTTTTACCACAGTCACATTTTCAAGCTTCCTCTAGCAGCTCACCTGAAGCGATACGCAATTATCTGTCAATATATAGACTTTCACAGTACTCCTGCCGGTAGCGTCTCGAGTTTGCCCATATTTTTCGCCTGTTGAGGGCCATTTGGCTACCTTAAGAGAGTCATAGTTACTCCAGTCAGTTGCTCCAAGTTTTGCCACAGTCACATTTTCAAGCTTATTGTGGCTGGCCAGTTCACCTGAAGCGATACGCCATTATCTGTCGACATAAAGACTTTCACATTACTCCTGCCGGTAGCTTCTCGAGTTTGCCGATGTATTTCGCCTGTTGACGAGGCATATGGCTACCTTAAGAGAGTCATAGTTTCTCCTGTCGGTTGCACCCCGTTTTACCACAGTCACATTTTCAGCTTCCTTTAGCCAGTTCTCCTGAAGCGATACGCCATTATCTGTCAACATAAAGACTTCCACAGTATTCCTGCCGGGAGCTTCTCGAGTTTGCTGATGTATTTCGCCTGTTGACGAGGCATTTGGCTACCTTGAGAGAGGCATAGTTACTCCTGTCGGTTGCTCCCCGTTTTACAACAGTCACATCTACAAGCTTACACTGGCCAGTTCACCTGAATCGATACGCCATTAACTGTCGACATAAAGACATTCACAGTACGCCTGCCCTGAACTTCTCGAGTTTGGCGATGTATCTCGGCTGTTGACGAGGCATTTGGCTACCTTAAGAGAGTCGTAGTTACTCCTGTCAGTTTCTCCCCGTTTTACAACAGTCACAACTACGAGCTTACTCTGGCCAGTTCACCACAAGCGATACGTTATTATTTGTCGACATTATGACATTCACAGTACTCCTGCTAAGAGCTCCTCCAGTTTGCAAATGTATCTCAACTGTTGACGAGGCATTTGGGTCCCTTTATTGAGTCATAGTTACTCCTGTCGGTTGCTGCCCGTTTTACAACAGTCACATCTGCTAGCTTACTTTGGCCAGTTCACATGGATCGATACGCCATTAACTGTCGACATAAAGACATTCACAGTACGCCAGCCGGGAACTTCTCGAGTTTGCCGATGTATTTCGCCTGTTGACGAGGCATTTGGCTACCTTAAGAGAGTCATAGTTACTCGTGCCAGTGTCTCACCGTTACTCCTGCCAATTGTTCCCCGTTTTCCACAATGACATTTTCAAGCTTACTCTGGAAAGTTCACCTGAGGCGATACGCCATTATCTGTCAACATAATGACTTTCACAGTACTCCTCCCGGGAGCTCCTCGAGTTTGCCGATTTATTGCGCCTGTTGACGAGGTATTTGGCTACCTCAAGAGAGTCATATTTACTCCTGTCGGTTGCTCCCCGTTTTACAACAGTCACATCTAGAAGCTTACTCTGGCCAGTTCACCTGAATCGATACGCCATTAACTGTCGACATAAAGACTTTCACAGTACTCCTGCCGGGAGCTTCTCGAATTTGCCGATGTATTTCGCCTGTTGACGGGGCATTTGGCTACCTTAAGAGATTCATAGTTACTCGTGCCAGTGTCTCACCGTTACTCCTGCTAATTGTTCCCGGTTTTCCACAATGACATTTTCAAGCTTACTCTGGCTAGTTCACCTGAGGCGATACGCCATTATCTGTCAACATAATGACTTTCACAGTACTCCTCCCGGGAGCTCCTCGAGTTTGCCTATGTATTTCGCCTGTTGACGAGGCATATGGCTACCTTAAGAGAGTCATAGTTTCTCCTGTCGGTTGCACCCCGTTTTACCACAGTCACATTTTCAGCTTCCTTTAGCCAGTTCTCCTGAAGCGATACGCCATTATCTGTCAACATAAAGACTTCCACAGTATTCCCGCCGGGAGCTTCTCGTGTTTGCTGATGTATTTCGCCTGTTGACGAGGCATTTGGCTACCTTGAGAGAGGCATAGTTACTCCTGTCGGTCGCTCCCCGTTTTACAACAGTCACATCTACAAGCTTACACTGGCCAGTTCACCTGAATCGATACGCCATTAACTGTCGACATAAAGACATTCACAGTACGCCTGCCCTGAACTTCTCGAGTTTGGCGATGTATCTCGGTTGTTGACGAGGCATTTGGCTACCTTAAGAGAGTCGTAGTTACTCCTGTCAGTTTCTCCCCGTTTTACAACAGTCACAACTACGAGCTTACTCTGACCAGTTCACCACAAGCGATACGTTATCATTTGTCGACATTATGACATTCACAGTACTCCTGCTAAGAGCTCCTCCAGTTTGCAAATGTATCTCAACTGTTGACGAGGCATTTGGGTCCCTTTATTGAGTCATAGTTACTCCTGTCGGTTGCTGGCCGTTTTACAACAGTCACATCTGCTAGCTTACTTTGGCCAGTTCACATGGATCGATACGCCATTAACTGTCGACATAAAGACATTCACAGTACGCCAGCCGGGAACTTCTCGAGTTTGCCGATGTATTTCGCCTGTTGACGAGGCATTTGGCTTCCTTAAGAGAGTCATAGTTACTCGTGCCAGTGTCTCACCGTTACTCCTGCCAATTGTTCCATGTTTTCCACAATGACATTTTCAAGCTTACTCTGGAAAGTTCACCTGAAGCTTTACGCCATTATCTGTCGACATAAAGACTTTCACGGTACTCCTGCCGGGAGCTTGTCGAGTTTGCCGATGTGTTTCGCCTGTTGGCGAGGCATTTGGGTAACGTAAGAGAGTCACAGTTACGCCAGTCATTTGTTCCCCGTTTTACCACAGTCACATTTTCAAGCTTCCTCTAGCAGCTCACCTGAAGCGATACGCAATTATCTGTCAATATATAGACTTTCACAGTACTCCTGCCGGTAGCGTCTCGAGTTTGCCCATATTTTTCGCCTGTTGAGGGCCATTTGGCTACCTTAAGAGAGTCATAGTTACTCCAGTCAGTTGCTCCAAGTTTTGCCACAGTCACATTTTCAAGCTTATTGTGGCTGGCCAGTTCACCTGAAGCGATACGCCATTATCTGTCGACATAAAGACTTTCACATTACTCCTGCCGGTAGCTTCTCGAGTTTGCCGATGTATTTCGCCTGTTGACGAGGCATATGGCTACCTTAAGAGAGTCATAGTTTCTCCTGTCGGTTGCACCCCGTTTTACCACAGTCACATTTTCAGCTTCCTTTAGCCAGTTCTCCTGAAGCGATACGCCATTATCTGTCAACATAAAGACTTCCACAGTATTCCTGCCGGGAGCTTCTCGAGTTTGCTGATGTATTTCGCCTGTTGACGAGGCATTTGGCTACCTTGAGAGAGGCATAGTTACTCCTGTCGGTTGCTCCCCGTTTTACAACAGTCACATCTACAAGCTTACACTGGCCAGTTCACCTGAATCGATACGCCATTAACTGTCGACATAAAGACATTCACAGTACGCCTGCCCTGAACTTCTCGAGTTTGGCGATGTATCTCGGCTGTTGACGAGGCATTTGGCTACCTTAAGAGAGTCGTAGTTACTCCTGTCAGTTTCTCCCCGTTTTACAACAGTCACAACTACGAGCTTACTCTGGCCAGTTCACCACAAGCGATACGTTATTATTTGTCGACATTATGACATTCACAGTACTCCTGCTAAGAGCTCCTCCAGTTTGCAAATGTATCTCAACTGTTGACGAGGCATTTGGGTCCCTTTATTGAGTCATAGTTACTCCTGTCGGTTGCTGCCCGTTTTACAACAGTCACATCTGCTAGCTTACTTTGGCCAGTTCACATGGATCGATACGCCATTAACTGTCGACATAAAGACATTCACAGTACGCCAGCCGGGAACTTCTCGAGTTTGCCGATGTATTTCGCCTGTTGACGAGGCATTTGGCTACCTTAAGAGAGTCATAGTTACTCGTGCCAGTGTCTCACCGTTACTCCTGCCAATTGTTCCCCGTTTTCCACAATGACATTTTCAAGCTTACTCTGGAAAGTTCACCTGAGGCGATACGCCATTATCTGTCAACATAATGACTTTCACAGTACTCCTCCCGGGAGCTCCTCGAGTTTGCCGATTTATTGCGCCTGTTGACGAGGTATTTGGCTACCTCAAGAGAGTCATATTTACTCCTGTCGGTTGCTCCCCGTTTTACAACAGTCACATCTAGAAGCTTACTCTGGCCAGTTCACCTGAATCGATACGCCATTAACTGTCGACATAAAGACTTTCACAGTACTCCTGCCGGGAGCTTCTCGAATTTGCCGATGTATTTCGCCTGTTGACGGGGCATTTGGCTACCTTAAGAGATTCATAGTTACTCGTGCCAGTGTCTCACCGTTACTCCTGCTAATTGTTCCCGGTTTTCCACAATGACATTTTCAAGCTTACTCTGGCTAGTTCACCTGAGGCGATACGCCATTATCTGTCAACATAATGACTTTCACAGTACTCCTCCCGGGAGCTCCTCGAGTTTGCCTATGTTTTTCGCCTGTTGACGAGGCATATGGCTACCTTAAGAGAGTCATAGTTTCTCCTGTCGGTTGCACCCCGTTTTACCACAGTCACATTTTCAGCTTCCTTTAGCCAGTTCTCCTGAAGCGATACGCCATTATCTGTCAACATAAAGTCTTCCACAGTATTCCTGCCGGGAGCTTCTCGAGTTTGCTGATGTATTTCGCCTGTTGACGAGGCATTTGGCTACCTTGAGAGAGGCATAGTTACTCCTGTCGGTTGCTCCCCGTTTTACCACAGTCACATTTTCAGCTTCCTTTAGCCAGTTCACCTGAAGCGATACGCCATTATCTGTCGACATAAAGACTTTCACGGTACTCCTGCCGGGAGCTTGTCGAGTTTGCCGATGTGTTTCGCCTGTTGGCGAGGCATTTGGGTAACTTAAGAGAGTCACAGTTACGCCAGTCATTTGTTCCCCGTTTTACCACAGTCACATTTTCAAGCTTCCTCTAGCAGCTCACCTGAAGCGATACGCAATTATCTGTCAATATATAGACTTTCACAGTACTCCTGCCGGTAGCGTCTCGAGTTTGCCCATTTTTTTCGCCTGTTGAGGGCCATTTGGCTACCTTAAGAGAGTCATAGTTACTCCAGTCAGTTGCTCCAAGTTTTGCCACAGTCACATTTTCAAGCTTATTGTGGCTGGCCAGTTCACCTGAAGCGATACGCCATTATCTGTCGACATAAAGACTTTCACATTACTCCTGCCGGTAGCTTCTCGATTTTGCCGATGTATTTCGCCTGTTGACGAGGCATATGGCTACCTTAAGAGAGTCATAGTTTCTCCTGTCGGTTGCACCCCGTTTTACCACAGTCACATTTTCAGCTTCCTTTAGCCAGTTCTCCTGAAGCGATACGCCATTATCTGTCAACATAAAGACTTCCACAGTATTCCTGCCGGGAGCTTCTCGAGTTTGCTGATGTATTTCGCCTGTTGACGAGGCATTTGGCTACCTTGAGAGAGGCATAGTTACTCCTGTCGGTTGCTCCCCGTTTTACAACAGTCACATCTACAAGCTTACACTGGCCAGTTCACCTGAATCGATACGCCATTAACTGTCGACATAAAGACATTCACAGTACGCCTGCCCTGAACTTCTCGAGTTTGGCGATGTATCTCGGCTGTTGACGAGGCATTTGGCTACCTTAAGAGAGTCGTAGTTACTCCTGTCAGTTTCTCCCCGTTTTACAACAGTCACAACTACGAGCTTACTCTGGCCAGTTCACCACAAGCGATACGTTATTATTTGTCGACATTATGACATTCACAGTACTCCTGCTAAGAGCTCCTCCAGTTTGCAAATGTATCTCAACTGTTGACGAGGCATTTGGGTCCCTTTATTGAGTCATAGTTACTCCTGTCGGTTGCTGCCCGTTTTACAACAGTCACATCTGCTAGCTTACTTTGGCCAGTTCACATGGATCGATACGCCATTAACTGTCGACATAAAGACATTCACAGTACGCCAGCCGGGAACTTCTCGAGTTTGCCGATGTATTTCGCCTGTTGACGAGGCATTTGGCTACCTTAAGAGAGTCATAGTTACTCGTGCCAGTGTCTCACCGTTACTCCTGCCAATTGTTCCCCGTTTTCCACAATGACATTTTCAAGCTTACTCTGGAAAGTTCACCTGAGGCGATACGCCATTATCTGTCAACATAATGACTTTCACAGTACTCCTCCCGGGAGCTCCTCGAGTTTGCCGATTTATTGCGCCTGTTGACGAGGTATTTGGCTACCTCAAGAGAGTCATATTTACTCCTGTCGGTTGCTCCCCGTTTTACAACAGTCACATCTAGAAGCTTACTCTGGCCAGTTCACCTGAATCGATACGCCATTAACTGTCGACATAAAGACTTTCACAGTACTCCTGCCGGGAGCTTCTCGAATTTGCCGATGTATTTCGCCTGTTGACGGGGCATTTGGCTACCTTAAGAGATTCATAGTTACTCGTGCCAGTGTCTCACCGTTACTCCTGCTAATTGTTCCCGGTTTTCCACAATGACATTTTCAAGCTTACTCTGGCTAGTTCACCTGAGGCGATACGCCATTATCTGTCAACATAATGACTTTCACAGTACTCCTCCCGGGAGCTCCTCGAGTTTGCCTATGTATTTCGCCTGTTGACGAGGCATATGGCTACCTTAAGAGAGTCATAGTTTCTCCTGTCGGTTGCACCCCGTTTTACCACAGTCACATTTTCAGCTTCCTTTAGCCAGTTCTCCTGAAGCGATACGCCATTATCTGTCAACATAAAGACTTCCACAGTATTCCCGCCGGGAGCTTCTCGTGTTTGCTGATGTATTTCGCCTGTTGACGAGGCATTTGGCTACCTTGAGAGAGGCATAGTTACTCCTGTCGGTCGCTCCCCGTTTTACAACAGTCACATCTACAAGCTTACACTGGCCAGTTCACCTGAATCGATACGCCATTAACTGTCGACATAAAGACATTCACAGTACGCCTGCCCTGAACTTCTCGAGTTTGGCGATGTATCTCGGTTGTTGACGAGGCATTTGGCTACCTTAAGAGAGTCGTAGTTACTCCTGTCAGTTTCTCCCCGTTTTACAACAGTCACAACTACGAGCTTACTCTGACCAGTTCACCACAAGCGATACGTTATCATTTGTCGACATTATGACATTCACAGTACTCCTGCTAAGAGCTCCTCCAGTTTGCAAATGTATCTCAACTGTTGACGAGGCATTTGGGTCCCTTTATTGAGTCATAGTTACTCCTGTCGGTTGCTGGCCGTTTTACAACAGTCACATCTGCTAGCTTACTTTGGCCAGTTCACATGGATCGATACGCCATTAACTGTCGACATAAAGACATTCACAGTACGCCAGCCGGGAACTTCTCGAGTTTGCCGATGTATTTCGCCTGTTGACGAGGCATTTGGCTTCCTTAAGAGAGTCATAGTTACTCGTGCCAGTGTCTCACCGTTACTCCTGCCAATTGTTCCATGTTTTCCACAATGACATTTTCAAGCTTACTCTGGAAAGTTCACCTGAAGCTTTACGCCATTATCTGTCGACATAAAGACTTTCACGGTACTCCTGCCGGGAGCTTGTCGAGTTTGCCGATGTGTTTCGCCTGTTGGCGAGGCATTTGGGTAACGTAAGAGAGTCACAGTTACGCCAGTCATTTGTTCCCCGTTTTACCACAGTCACATTTTCAAGCTTCCTCTAGCAGCTCACCTGAAGCGATACGCAATTATCTGTCAATATATAGACTTTCACAGTACTCCTGCCGGTAGCGTCTCGAGTTTGCCCATATTTTTCGCCTGTTGAGGGCCATTTGGCTACCTTAAGAGAGTCATAGTTACTCCAGTCAGTTGCTCCAAGTTTTGCCACAGTCACATTTTCAAGCTTATTGTGGCTGGCCAGTTCACCTGAAGCGATACGCCATTATCTGTCGACATAAAGACTTTCACATTACTCCTGCCGGTAGCTTCTCGAGTTTGCCGATGTATTTCGCCTGTTGACGAGGCATATGGCTACCTTAAGAGAGTCATAGTTTCTCCTGTCGGTTGCACCCCGTTTTACCACAGTCACATTTTCAGCTTCCTTTAGCCAGTTCTCCTGAAGCGATACGCCATTATCTGTCAACATAAAGACTTCCACAGTATTCCTGCCGGGAGCTTCTCGAGTTTGCTGATGTATTTCGCCTGTTGACGAGGCATTTGGCTACCTTGAGAGAGGCATAGTTACTCCTGTCGGTTGCTCCCCGTTTTACAACAGTCACATCTACAAGCTTACACTGGCCAGTTCACCTGAATCGATACGCCATTAACTGTCGACATAAAGACATTCACAGTACGCCTGCCCTGAACTTCTCGAGTTTGGCGATGTATCTCGGCTGTTGACGAGGCATTTGGCTACCTTAAGAGAGTCGTAGTTACTCCTGTCAGTTTCTCCCCGTTTTACAACAGTCACAACTACGAGCTTACTCTGGCCAGTTCACCACAAGCGATACGTTATTATTTGTCGACATTATGACATTCACAGTACTCCTGCTAAGAGCTCCTCCAGTTTGCAAATGTATCTCAACTGTTGACGAGGCATTTGGGTCCCTTTATTGAGTCATAGTTACTCCTGTCGGTTGCTGCCCATTTTACAACAGTCACATCTGCTAGCTTACTTTGGCCAGTTCACATGGATCGATACGCCATTAACTGTCGACATAAAGACATTCACAGTACGCCAGCCGGGAACTTCTCGAGTTTGCCGATGTATTTCGCCTGTTGACGAGGCATTTGGCTACCTTAAGAGAGTCATAGTTACTCGTGCCAGTGTCTCACCGTTACTCCTGCCAATTGTTCCCCGTTTTCCACAATGACATTTTCAAGCTTACTCTGGAAAGTTCACCTGAGGCGATACGCCATTATCTGTCAACATAATGACTTTCACAGTACTCCTCCCGGGAGCTCCTCGAGTTTGCCGATTTATTGCGCCTGTTGACGAGGTATTTGGCTACCTCAAGAGAGTCATATTTACTCCTGTCGGTTGCTCCCCGTTTTACAACAGTCACATCTAGAAGCTTACTCTGGCCAGTTCACCTGAATCGATACGCCATTAACTGTCGACATAAAGACTTTCACAGTACTCCTGCCGGGAGCTTCTCGAATTTGCCGATGTATTTCGCCTGTTGACGGGGCATTTGGCTACCTTAAGAGATTCATAGTTACTCGTGCCAGTGTCTCACCGTTACTCCTGCTAATTGTTCCCGGTTTTCCACAATGACATTTTCAAGCTTACTCTGGCTAGTTCACCTGAGGCGATACGCCATTATCTGTCAACATAATGACTTTCACAGTACTCCTCCCGGGAGCTCCTCGAGTTTGCCTATGTTTTTCGCCTGTTGACGAGGCATATGGCTACCTTAAGAGAGTCATAGTTTCTCCTGTCGGTTGCACCCCGTTTTACCACAGTCACATTTTCAGCTTCCTTTAGCCAGTTCTCCTGAAGCGATACGCCATTATCTGTCAACATAAAGTCTTCCACAGTATTCCTGCCGGGAGCTTCTCGAGTTTGCTGATGTATTTCGCCTGTTGACGAGGCATTTGGCTACCTTGAGAGAGGCATAGTTACTCCTGTCGGTTGCTCCCCGTTTTACCACAGTCACATTTTCAGCTTCCTTTAGCCAGTTCACCTGAAGCGATACGCCATTATCTGTCGACATAAAGACTTTCACGGTACTCCTGCCGGGAGCTTGTCGAGTTTGCCGATGTGTTTCGCCTGTTGGCGAGGCATTTGGGTAACTTAAGAGAGTCACAGTTACGCCAGTCATTTGTTCCCCGTTTTACCACAGTCACATTTTCAAGCTTCCTCTAGCAGCTCACCTGAAGCGATACGCAATTATCTGTCAATATATAGACTTTCACAGTACTCCTGCCGGTAGCGTCTCGAGTTTGCCCATTTTTTTCGCCTGTTGAGGGCCATTTGGCTACCTTAAGAGAGTCATAGTTACTCCAGTCAGTTGCTCCAAGTTTTGCCACAGTCACATTTTCAAGCTTATTGTGGCTGGCCAGTTCACCTGAAGCGATACGCCATTATCTGTCGACATAAAGACTTTCACATTACTCCTGCCGGTAGCTTCTCGATTTTGCCGATGTATTTCGCCTGTTGACGAGGCATATGGCTACCTTAAGAGAGTCATAGTTTCTCCTGTCGGTTGCACCCCGTTTTACCACAGTCACATTTTCAGCTTCCTTTAGCCAGTTCTCCTGAAGCGATACGCCATTATCTGTCAACATAAAGACTTCCACAGTATTCCTGCCGGGAGCTTCTCGAGTTTGCTGATGTATTTCGCCTGTTGACGAGGCATTTGGCTACCTTGAGAGAGGCATAGTTACTCCTGTCGGTTGCTCCCCGTTTTACAACAGTCACATCTACAAGCTTACACTGGCCAGTTCACCTGAATCGATACGCCATTAACTGTCGACATAAAGACATTCACAGTACGCCTGCCCTGAACTTCTCGAGTTTGGCGATGTATCTCGGCTGTTGACGAGGCATTTGGCTACCTTAAGAGAGTCGTAGTTACTCCTGTCAGTTTCTCCCCGTTTTACAACAGTCACAACTACGAGCTTACTCTGGCCAGTTCACCACAAGCGATACGTTATTATTTGTCGACATTATGACATTCACAGTACTCCTGCTAAGAGCTCCTCCAGTTTGCAAATGTATCTCAACTGTTGACGAGGCATTTGGGTCCCTTTATTGAGTCATAGTTACTCCTGTCGGTTGCTGCCCGTTTTACAACAGTCACATCTGCTAGCTTACTTTGGCCAGTTCACATGGATCGATACGCCATTAACTGTCGACATAAAGACATTCACAGTACGCCAGCCGGGAACTTCTCGAGTTTGCCGATGTATTTCGCCTGTTGACGAGGCATTTGGCTACCTTAAGAGAGTCATAGTTACTCGTGCCAGTGTCTCACCGTTACTCCTGCCAATTGTTCCCCGTTTTCCACAATGACATTTTCAAGCTTACTCTGGAAAGTTCACCTGAGGCGATACGCCATTATCTGTCAACATAATGACTTTCACAGTACTCCTCCCGGGAGCTCCTCGAGTTTGCCGATTTATTGCGCCTGTTGACGAGGTATTTGGCTACCTCAAGAGAGTCATATTTACTCCTGTCGGTTGCTCCCCGTTTTACAACAGTCACATCTAGAAGCTTACTCTGGCCAGTTCACCTGAATCGATACGCCATTAACTGTCGACATAAAGACTTTCACAGTACTCCTGCCGGGAGCTTCTCGAATTTGCCGATGTATTTCGCCTGTTGACGGGGCATTTGGCTACCTTAAGAGATTCATAGTTACTCGTGCCAGTGTCTCACCGTTACTCCTGCTAATTGTTCCCGGTTTTCCACAATGACATTTTCAAGCTTACTCTGGCTAGTTCACCTGAGGCGATACGCCATTATCTGTCAACATAATGACTTTCACAGTACTCCTCCCGGGAGCTCCTCGAGTTTGCCTATGTATTTCGCCTGTTGACGAGGCATATGGCTACCTTAAGAGAGTCATAGTTTCTCCTGTCGGTTGCACCCCGTTTTACCACAGTCACATTTTCAGCTTCCTTTAGCCAGTTCTCCTGAAGCGATACGCCATTATCTGTCAACATAAAGACTTCCACATTATTCCCGCCGGGAGCTTCTCGTGTTTGCTGATGTATTTCGCCTGTTGACGAGGCATTTGGCTACCTTGAGAGAGGCATAGTTACTCCTGTCGGTCGCTCCCCGTTTTACAACAGTCACATCTACAAGCTTACACTGGCCAGTTCACCTGAATCGATACGCCATTAACTGTCGACATAAAGACATTCACAGTACGCCTGCCCTGAACTTCTCGAGTTTGGCGATGTATCTCGGTTGTTGACGAGGCATTTGGCTACCTTAAGAGAGTCGTAGTTACTCCTGTCAGTTTCTCCCCGTTTTACAACAGTCACAACTACGAGCCTACTCTGACCAGTTCACCACAAGCGATACGTTATCATTTGTCGACATTATGACATTCACAGTACTCCTGCTAAGAGCTCCTCCAGTTTGCAAATGTATCTCAACTGTTGACGAGGCATTTGGGTCCCTTTATTGAGTCATAGTTACTCCTGTCGGTTGCTGGCCGTTTTACAACAGTCACATCTGCTAGCTTACTTTGGCCAGTTCACATGGATCGATACGCCATTAACTGTCGACATAAAGACATTCACAGTACGCCAGCCGGGAACTTCTCGAGTTTGCCGATGTATTTCGCCTGTTGACGAGGCATTTGGCTTCCTTAAGAGAGTCATAGTTACTCGTGCCAGTGTCTCACCGTTACTCCTGCCAATTGTTCCATGTTTTCCACAATGACATTTTCAAGCTTACTCTGGAAAGTTCACCTGAAGCTTTACGCCATTATCTGTCGACATAAAGACTTTCACGGTACTCCTGCCGGGAGCTTGTCGAGTTTGCCGATGTGTTTCGCCTGTTGGCGAGGCATTTGGGTAACGTAAGAGAGTCACAGTTACGCCAGTCATTTGTTCCCCGTTTTACCACAGTCACATTTTCAAGCTTCCTCTAGCAGCTCACCTGAAGCGATACGCAATTATCTGTCAATATATAGACTTTCACAGTACTCCTGCCGGTAGCGTCTCGAGTTTGCCCATATTTTTCGCCTGTTGAGGGCCATTTGGCTACCTTAAGAGAGTCATAGTTACTCCAGTCAGTTGCTCCAAGTTTTGCCACAGTCACATTTTCAAGCTTATTGTGGCTGGCCAGTTCACCTGAAGCGATACGCCATTATCTGTCGACATAAAGACTTTCACATTACTCCTGCCGGTAGCTTCTCGAGTTTGCCGATGTATTTCGCCTGTTGACGAGGCATATGGCTACCTTAAGAGAGTCATAGTTTCTCCTGTCGGTTGCACCCCGTTTTACCACAGTCACATTTTCAGCTTCCTTTAGCCAGTTCTCCTGAAGCGATACGCCATTATCTGTCAACATAAAGACTTCCACAGTATTCCTGCCGGGAGCTTCTCGAGTTTGCTGATGTATTTCGCCTGTTGACGAGGCATTTGGCTACCTTGAGAGAGGCATAGTTACTCCTGTCGGTTGCTCCCCGTTTTACAACAGTCACATCTACAAGCTTACACTGGCCAGTTCACCTGAATCGATACGCCATTAACTGTCGACATAAAGACATTCACAGTACGCCTGCCCTGAACTTCTCGAGTTTGGCGATGTATCTCGGCTGTTGACGAGGCATTTGGCTACCTTAAGAGAGTCGTAGTTACTCCTGTCAGTTTCTCCCCGTTTTACAACAGTCACAACTACGAGCTTACTCTGGCCAGTTCACCACAAGCGATACGTTATTATTTGTCGACATTATGACATTCACAGTACTCCTGCTAAGAGCTCCTCCAGTTTGCAAATGTATCTCAACTGTTGACGAGGCATTTGGGTCCCTTTATTGAGTCATAGTTACTCCTGTCGGTTGCTGCCCGTTTTACAACAGTCACATCTGCTAGCTTACTTTGGCCAGTTCACATGGATCGATACGCCATTAACTGTCGACATAAAGACATTCACAGTACGCCAGCCGGGAACTTCTCGAGTTTGCCGATGTATTTCGCCTGTTGACGAGGCATTTGGCTACCTTAAGAGAGTCATAGTTACTCGTGCCAGTGTCTCACCGTTACTCCTGCCAATTGTTCCCCGTTTTCCACAATGACATTTTCAAGCTTACTCTGGAAAGTTCACCTGAGGCGATACGCCATTATCTGTCAACATAATGACTTTCACAGTACTCCTCCCGGGAGCTCCTCGAGTTTGCCGATTTATTGCGCCTGTTGACGAGGTATTTGGCTACCTCAAGAGAGTCATATTTACTCCTGTCGGTTGCTCCCCGTTTTACAACAGTCACATCTAGAAGCTTACTCTGGCCAGTTCACCTGAATCGATACGCCATTAACTGTCGACATAAAGACTTTCACAGTACTCCTGCCGGGAGCTTCTCGAATTTGCCGATGTATTTCGCCTGTTGACGGGGCATTTGGCTACCTTAAGAGATTCATAGTTACTCGTGCCAGTGTCTCACCGTTACTCCTGCTAATTGTTCCCGGTTTTCCACAATGACATTTTCAAGCTTACTCTGGCTAGTTCACCTGAGGCGATACGCCATTATCTGTCAACATAATGACTTTCACAGTACTCCTCCCGGGAGCTCCTCGAGTTTGCCTATGTTTTTCGCCTGTTGACGAGGCATATGGCTACCTTAAGAGAGTCATAGTTTCTCCTGTCGGTTGCACCCCGTTTTACCACAGTCACATTTTCAGCTTCCTTTAGCCAGTTCTCCTGAAGCGATACGCCATTATCTGTCAACATAAAGTCTTCCACAGTATTCCTGCCGGGAGCTTCTCGAGTTTGCTGATGTATTTCGCCTGTTGACGAGGCATTTGGCTACCTTGAGAGAGGCATAGTTACTCCTGTCGGTTGCTCCCCGTTTTACCACAGTCACATTTTCAGCTTCCTTTAGCCAGTTCACCTGAAGCGATACGCCATTATCTGTCGACATAAAGACTTTCACGGTACTCCTGCCGGGAGCTTGTCGAGTTTGCCGATGTGTTTCGCCTGTTGGCGAGGCATTTGGGTAACTTAAGAGAGTCACAGTTACGCCAGTCATTTGTTCCCCGTTTTACCACAGTCACATTTTCAAGCTTCCTCTAGCAGCTCACCTGAAGCGATACGCAATTATCTGTCAATATATAGACTTTCACAGTACTCCTGCCGGTAGCGTCTCGAGTTTGCCCATTTTTTTCGCCTGTTGAGGGCCATTTGGCTACCTTAAGAGAGTCATAGTTACTCCAGTCAGTTGCTCCAAGTTTTGCCACAGTCACATTTTCAAGCTTATTGTGGCTGGCCAGTTCACCTGAAGCGATACGCCATTATCTGTCGACATAAAGACTTTCACATTACTCCTGCCGGTAGCTTCTCGATTTTGCCGATGTATTTCGCCTGTTGACGAGGCATATGGCTACCTTAAGAGAGTCATAGTTTCTCCTGTCGGTTGCACCCCGTTTTACCACAGTCACATTTTCAGCTTCCTTTAGCCAGTTCTCCTGAAGCGATACGCCATTATCTGTCAACATAAAGACTTCCACAGTATTCCTGCCGGGAGCTTCTCGAGTTTGCTGATGTATTTCGCCTGTTGACGAGGCATTTGGCTACCTTGAGAGAGGCATAGTTACTCCTGTCGGTTGCTCCCCGTTTTACAACAGTCACATCTACAAGCTTACACTGGCCAGTTCACCTGAATCGATACGCCATTAACTGTCGACATAAAGACATTCACAGTACGCCTGCCCTGAACTTCTCGAGTTTGGCGATGTATCTCGGCTGTTGACGAGGCATTTGGCTACCTTAAGAGAGTCGTAGTTACTCCTGTCAGTTTCTCCCCGTTTTACAACAGTCACAACTACGAGCTTACTCTGGCCAGTTCACCACAAGCGATACGTTATTATTTGTCGACATTATGACATTCACAGTACTCCTGCTAAGAGCTCCTCCAGTTTGCAAATGTATCTCAACTGTTGACGAGGCATTTGGGTCCCTTTATTGAGTCATAGTTACTCCTGTCGGTTGCTGCCCGTTTTACAACAGTCACATCTGCTAGCTTACTTTGGCCAGTTCACATGGATCGATACGCCATTAACTGTCGACATAAAGACATTCACAGTACGCCAGCCGGGAACTTCTCGAGTTTGCCGATGTATTTCGCCTGTTGACGAGGCATTTGGCTACCTTAAGAGAGTCATAGTTACTCGTGCCAGTGTCTCACCGTTACTCCTGCCAATTGTTCCCCGTTTTCCACAATGACATTTTCAAGCTTACTCTGGAAAGTTCACCTGAGGCGATACGCCATTATCTGTCAACATAATGACTTTCACAGTACTCCTCCCGGGAGCTCCTCGAGTTTGCCGATTTATTGCGCCTGTTGACGAGGTATTTGGCTACCTCAAGAGAGTCATATTTACTCCTGTCGGTTGCTCCCCGTTTTACAACAGTCACATCTAGAAGCTTACTCTGGCCAGTTCACCTGAATCGATACGCCATTAACTGTCGACATAAAGACTTTCACAGTACTCCTGCCGGGAGCTTCTCGAATTTGCCGATGTATTTCGCCTGTTGACGGGGCATTTGGCTACCTTAAGAGATTCATAGTTACTCGTGCCAGTGTCTCACCGTTACTCCTGCTAATTGTTCCCGGTTTTCCACAATGACATTTTCAAGCTTACTCTGGCTAGTTCACCTGAGGCGATACGCCATTATCTGTCAACATAATGACTTTCACAGTACTCCTCCCGGGAGCTCCTCGAGTTTGCCTATGTATTTCGCCTGTTGACGAGGCATATGGCTACCTTAAGAGAGTCATAGTTTCTCCTGTCGGTTGCACCCCGTTTTACCACAGTCACATTTTCAGCTTCCTTTAGCCAGTTCTCCTGAAGCGATACGCCATTATCTGTCAACATAAAGACTTCCACATTATTCCCGCCGGGAGCTTCTCGTGTTTGCTGATGTATTTCGCCTGTTGACGAGGCATTTGGCTACCTTGAGAGAGGCATAGTTACTCCTGTCGGTCGCTCCCCGTTTTACAACAGTCACATCTACAAGCTTACACTGGCCAGTTCACCTGAATCGATACGCCATTAACTGTCGACATAAAGACATTCACAGTACGCCTGCCCTGAACTTCTCGAGTTTGGCGATGTATCTCGGTTGTTGACGAGGCATTTGGCTACCTTAAGAGAGTCGTAGTTACTCCTGTCAGTTTCTCCCCGTTTTACAACAGTCACAACTACGAGCCTACTCTGACCAGTTCACCACAAGCGATACGTTATCATTTGTCGACATTATGACATTCACAGTACTCCTGCTAAGAGCTCCTCCAGTTTGCAAATGTATCTCAACTGTTGACGAGGCATTTGGGTCCCTTTATTGAGTCATAGTTACTCCTGTCGGTTGCTGGCCGTTTTACAACAGTCACATCTGCTAGCTTACTTTGGCCAGTTCACATGGATCGATACGCCATTAACTGTCGACATAAAGACATTCACAGTACGCCAGCCGGGAACTTCTCGAGTTTGCCGATGTATTTCGCCTGTTGACGAGGCATTTGGCTTCCTTAAGAGAGTCATAGTTACTCGTGCCAGTGTCTCACCGTTACTCCTGCCAATTGTTCCATGTTTTCCACAATGACATTTTCAAGCTTACTCTGGAAAGTTCACCTGAAGCTTTACGCCATTATCTGTCGACATAAAGACTTTCACGGTACTCCTGCCGGGAGCTTGTCGAGTTTGCCGATGTGTTTCGCCTGTTGGCGAGGCATTTGGGTAACGTAAGAGAGTCACAGTTACGCCAGTCATTTGTTCCCCGTTTTACCACAGTCACATTTTCAAGCTTCCTCTAGCAGCTCACCTGAAGCGATACGCAATTATCTGTCAATATATAGACTTTCACAGTACTCCTGCCGGTAGCGTCTCGAGTTTGCCCATATTTTTCGCCTGTTGAGGGCCATTTGGCTACCTTAAGAGAGTCATAGTTACTCCAGTCAGTTGCTCCAAGTTTTGCCACAGTCACATTTTCAAGCTTATTGTGGCTGGCCAGTTCACCTGAAGCGATACGCCATTATCTGTCGACATAAAGACTTTCACATTACTCCTGCCGGTAGCTTCTCGAGTTTGCCGATGTATTTCGCCTGTTGACGAGGCATATGGCTACCTTAAGAGAGTCATAGTTTCTCCTGTCGGTTGCACCCCGTTTTACCACAGTCACATTTTCAGCTTCCTTTAGCCAGTTCTCCTGAAGCGATACGCCATTATCTGTCAACATAAAGACTTCCACAGTATTCCTGCCGGGAGCTTCTCGAGTTTGCTGATGTATTTCGCCTGTTGACGAGGCATTTGGCTACCTTGAGAGAGGCATAGTTACTCCTGTCGGTTGCTCCCCGTTTTACAACAGTCACATCTACAAGCTTACACTGGCCAGTTCACCTGAATCGATACGCCATTAACTGTCGACATAAAGACATTCACAGTACGCCTGCCCTGAACTTCTCGAGTTTGGCGATGTATCTCGGCTGTTGACGAGGCATTTGGCTACCTTAAGAGAGTCGTAGTTACTCCTGTCAGTTTCTCCCCGTTTTACAACAGTCACAACTACGAGCTTACTCTGGCCAGTTCACCACAAGCGATACGTTATTATTTGTCGACATTATGACATTCACAGTACTCCTGCTAAGAGCTCCTCCAGTTTGCAAATGTATCTCAACTGTTGACGAGGCATTTGGGTCCCTTTATTGAGTCATAGTTACTCCTGTCGGTTGCTGCCCGTTTTACAACAGTCACATCTGCTAGCTTACTTTGGCCAGTTCACATGGATCGATACGCCATTAACTGTCGACATAAAGACATTCACAGTACGCCAGCCGGGAACTTCTCGAGTTTGCCGATGTATTTCGCCTGTTGACGAGGCATTTGGCTACCTTAAGAGAGTCATAGTTACTCGTGCCAGTGTCTCACCGTTACTCCTGCCAATTGTTCCCCGTTTTCCACAATGACATTTTCAAGCTTACTCTGGAAAGTTCACCTGAGGCGATACGCCATTATCTGTCAACATAATGACTTTCACAGTACTCCTCCCGGGAGCTCCTCGAGTTTGCCGATTTATTGCGCCTGTTGACGAGGTATTTGGCTACCTCAAGAGAGTCATATTTACTCCTGTCGGTTGCTCCCCGTTTTACAACAGTCACATCTAGAAGCTTACTCTGGCCAGTTCACCTGAATCGATACGCCATTAACTGTCGACATAAAGACTTTCACAGTACTCCTGCCGGGAGCTTCTCGAATTTGCCGATGTATTTCGCCTGTTGACGGGGCATTTGGCTACCTTAAGAGATTCATAGTTACTCGTGCCAGTGTCTCACCGTTACTCCTGCTAATTGTTCCCGGTTTTCCACAATGACATTTTCAAGCTTACTCTGGCTAGTTCACCTGAGGCGATACGCCATTATCTGTCAACATAATGACTTTCACAGTACTCCTCCCGGGAGCTCCTCGAGTTTGCCTATGTATTTCGCCTGTTGACGAGGCATATGGCTACCTTAAGAGAGTCATAGTTTCTCCTGTCGGTTGCACCCCGTTTTACCACAGTCACATTTTCAGCTTCCTTTAGCCAGTTCTCCTGAAGCGATACGCCATTATCTGTCAACATAAAGACTTCCACATTATTCCCGCCGGGAGCTTCTCGTGTTTGCTGATGTATTTCGCCTGTTGACGAGGCATTTGGCTACCTTGAGAGAGGCATAGTTACTCCTGTCGGTCGCTCCCCGTTTTACAACAGTCACATCTACAAGCTTACACTGGCCAGTTCACCTGAATCGATACGCCATTAACTGTCGACATAAAGACATTCACAGTACGCCTGCCCTGAACTTCTCGAGTTTGGCGATGTATCTCGGTTGTTGACGAGGCATTTGGCTACCTTAAGAGAGTCGTAGTTACTCCTGTCAGTTTCTCCCCGTTTTACAACAGTCACAACTACGAGCCTACTCTGACCAGTTCACCACAAGCGATACGTTATCATTTGTCGACATTATGACATTCACAGTACTCCTGCTAAGAGCTCCTCCAGTTTGCAAATGTATCTCAACTGTTGACGAGGCATTTGGGTCCCTTTATTGAGTCATAGTTACTCCTGTCGGTTGCTGGCCGTTTTACAACAGTCACATCTGCTAGCTTACTTTGGCCAGTTCACATGGATCGATACGCCATTAACTGTCGACATAAAGACATTCACAGTACGCCAGCCGGGAACTTCTCGAGTTTGCCGATGTATTTCGCCTGTTGACGAGGCATTTGGCTTCCTTAAGAGAGTCATAGTTACTCGTGCCAGTGTCTCACCGTTACTCCTGCCAATTGTTCCATGTTTTCCACAATGACATTTTCAAGCTTACTCTGGAAAGTTCACCTGAAGCTTTACGCCATTATCTGTCGACATAAAGACTTTCACGGTACTCCTGCCGGGAGCTTGTCGAGTTTGCCGATGTGTTTCGCCTGTTGGCGAGGCATTTGGGTAACGTAAGAGAGTCACAGTTACGCCAGTCATTTGTTCCCCGTTTTACCACAGTCACATTTTCAAGCTTCCTCTAGCAGCTCACCTGAAGCGATACGCAATTATCTGTCAATATATAGACTTTCACAGTACTCCTGCCGGTAGCGTCTCGAGTTTGCCCATATTTTTCGCCTGTTGAGGGCCATTTGGCTACCTTAAGAGAGTCATAGTTACTCCAGTCAGTTGCTCCAAGTTTTGCCACAGTCACATTTTCAAGCTTATTGTGGCTGGCCAGTTCACCTGAAGCGATACGCCATTATCTGTCGACATAAAGACTTTCACATTACTCCTGCCGGTAGCTTCTCGAGTTTGCCGATGTATTTCGCCTGTTGACGAGGCATATGGCTACCTTAAGAGAGTCATAGTTTCTCCTGTCGGTTGCACCCCGTTTTACCACAGTCACATTTTCAGCTTCCTTTAGCCAGTTCTCCTGAAGCGATACGCCATTATCTGTCAACATAAAGACTTCCACAGTATTCCTGCCGGGAGCTTCTCGAGTTTGCTGATGTATTTCGCCTGTTGACGAGGCATTTGGCTACCTTGAGAGAGGCATAGTTACTCCTGTCGGTTGCTCCCCGTTTTACAACAGTCACATCTACAAGCTTACACTGGCCAGTTCACCTGAATCGATACGCCATTAACTGTCGACATAAAGACATTCACAGTACGCCTGCCCTGAACTTCTCGAGTTTGGCGATGTATCTCGGCTGTTGACGAGGCATTTGGCTACCTTAAGAGAGTCGTAGTTACTCCTGTCAGTTTCTCCCCGTTTTACAACAGTCACAACTACGAGCTTACTCTGGCCAGTTCACCACAAGCGATACGTTATTATTTGTCGACATTATGACATTCACAGTACTCCTGCTAAGAGCTCCTCCAGTTTGCAAATGTATCTCAACTGTTGACGAGGCATTTGGGTCCCTTTATTGAGTCATAGTTACTCCTGTCGGTTGCTGCCCGTTTTACAACAGTCACATCTGCTAGCTTACTTTGGCCAGTTCACATGGATCGATACGCCATTAACTGTCGACATAAAGACATTCACAGTACGCCAGCCGGGAACTTCTCGAGTTTGCCGATGTATTTCGCCTGTTGACGAGGCATTTGGCTACCTTAAGAGAGTCATAGTTACTCGTGCCAGTGTCTCACCGTTACTCCTGCCAATTGTTCCCCGTTTTCCACAATGACATTTTCAAGCTTACTCTGGAAAGTTCACCTGAGGCGATACGCCATTATCTGTCAACATAATGACTTTCACAGTACTCCTCCCGGGAGCTCCTCGAGTTTGCCGATTTATTGCGCCTGTTGACGAGGTATTTGGCTACCTCAAGAGAGTCATATTTACTCCTGTCGGTTGCTCCCCGTTTTACAACAGTCACATCTAGAAGCTTACTCTGGCCAGTTCACCTGAATCGATACGCCATTAACTGTCGACATAAAGACTTTCACAGTACTCCTGCCGGGAGCTTCTCGAATTTGCCGATGTATTTCGCCTGTTGACGGGGCATTTGGCTACCTTAAGAGATTCATAGTTACTCGTGCCAGTGTCTCACCGTTACTCCTGCTAATTGTTCCCGGTTTTCCACAATGACATTTTCAAGCTTACTCTGGCTAGTTCACCTGAGGCGATACGCCATTATCTGTCAACATAATGACTTTCACAGTACTCCTCCCGGGAGCTCCTCGAGTTTGCCTATGTATTTCGCCTGTTGACGAGGCATATGGCTACCTTAAGAGAGTCATAGTTTCTCCTGTCGGTTGCACCCCGTTTTACCACAGTCACATTTTCAGCTTCCTTTAGCCAGTTCTCCTGAAGCGATACGCCATTATCTGTCAACATAAAGACTTCCACATTATTCCCGCCGGGAGCTTCTCGTGTTTGCTGATGTATTTCGCCTGTTGACGAGGCATTTGGCTACCTTGAGAGAGGCATAGTTACTCCTGTCGGTCGCTCCCCGTTTTACAACAGTCACATCTACAAGCTTACACTGGCCAGTTCACCTGAATCGATACGCCATTAACTGTCGACATAAAGACATTCACAGTACGCCTGCCCTGAACTTCTCGAGTTTGGCGATGTATCTCGGTTGTTGACGAGGCATTTGGCTACCTTAAGAGAGTCGTAGTTACTCCTGTCAGTTTCTCCCCGTTTTACAACAGTCACAACTACGAGCCTACTCTGACCAGTTCACCACAAGCGATACGTTATCATTTGTCGACATTATGACATTCACAGTACTCCTGCTAAGAGCTCCTCCAGTTTGCAAATGTATCTCAACTGTTGACGAGGCATTTGGGTCCCTTTATTGAGTCATAGTTACTCCTGTCGGTTGCTGGCCGTTTTACAACAGTCACATCTGCTAGCTTACTTTGGCCAGTTCACATGGATCGATACGCCATTAACTGTCGACATAAAGACATTCACAGTACGCCAGCCGGGAACTTCTCGAGTTTGCCGATGTATTTCGCCTGTTGACGAGGCATTTGGCTTCCTTAAGAGAGTCATAGTTACTCGTGCCAGTGTCTCACCGTTACTCCTGCCAATTGTTCCATGTTTTCCACAATGACATTTTCAAGCTTACTCTGGAAAGTTCACCTGAAGCGATACGCCATTATCTGTCGACATAAAGACTTTCACATTACTCCTGCCGGTAGCTTCTCGAGTTTGCCGATGTATTTCGCCTGTTGACGAGGCATATGGCTACCTTAAGAGAGTCATAGTTTCTCCTGTCGGTTGCACCCCGTTTTACCACAGTCACATTTTCAGCTTCCTTTAGCCAGTTCTCCTGAAGCGATACGCCATTATCTGTCAACATAAAGACTTCCACAGTATTCCTGCCGGGAGCTTCTCGAGTTTGCTGATGTATTTCGCCTGTTGACGAGGCATTTGGCTACCTTGAGAGAGGCATAGTTACTCCTGTCGGTTGCTCCCCGTTTTACAACAGTCACATCTACAAGCTTACACTGGCCAGTTCACCTGAATCGATACGCCATTAACTGTCGACATAAAGACATTCACAGTACGCCTGCCCTGAACTTCTCGAGTTTGGCGATGTATCTCGGCTGTTGACGAGGCATTTGGCTACCTTAAGAGAGTCGTAGTTACTCCTGTCAGTTTCTCCCCGTTTTACAACAGTCACAACTACGAGCTTACTCTGGCCAGTTCACCACAAGCGATACGTTATTATTTGTCGACATTATGACATTCACAGTACTCCTGCTAAGAGCTCCTCCAGTTTGCAAATGTATCTCAACTGTTGACGAGGCATTTGGGTCCCTTTATTGAGTCATAGTTACTCCTGTCGGTTGCTGCCCGTTTTACAACAGTCACATCTGCTAGCTTACTTTGGCCAGTTCACATGGATCGATACGCCATTAACTGTCGACATAAAGACATTCACAGTACGCCAGCCGGGAACTTCTCGAGTTTGCCGATGTATTTCGCCTGTTGACGAGGCATTTGGCTACCTTAAGAGAGTCATAGTTACTCGTGCCAGTGTCTCACCGTTACTCCTGCCAATTGTTCCCCGTTTTCCACAATGACATTTTCAAGCTTACTCTGGAAAGTTCACCTGAGGCGATACGCCATTATCTGTCAACATAATGACTTTCACAGTACTCCTCCCGGGAGCTCCTCGAGTTTGCCGATTTATTGCGCCTGTTGACGAGGTATTTGGCTACCTCAAGAGAGTCATATTTACTCCTGTCGGTTGCTCCCCGTTTTACAACAGTCACATCTAGAAGCTTACTCTGGCCAGTTCACCTGAATCGATACGCCATTAACTGTCGACATAAAGACTTTCACAGTACTCCTGCCGGGAGCTTCTCGAATTTGCCGATGTATTTCGCCTGTTGACGGGGCATTTGGCTACCTTAAGAGATTCATAGTTACTCGTGCCAGTGTCTCACCGTTACTCCTGCTAATTGTTCCCGGTTTTCCACAATGACATTTTCAAGCTTACTCTGGCTAGTTCACCTGAGGCGATACGCCATTATCTGTCAACATAATGACTTTCACAGTACTCCTCCCGGGAGCTCCTCGAGTTTGCCTATGTATTTCGCCTGTTGACGAGGCATATGGCTACCTTAAGAGAGTCATAGTTTCTCCTGTCGGTTGCACCCCGTTTTACCACAGTCACATTTTCAGCTTCCTTTAGCCAGTTCTCCTGAAGCGATACGCCATTATCTGTCAACATAAAGACTTCCACATTATTCCCGCCGGGAGCTTCTCGTGTTTGCTGATGTATTTCGCCTGTTGACGAGGCATTTGGCTACCTTGAGAGAGGCATAGTTACTCCTGTCGGTCGCTCCCCGTTTTACAACAGTCACATCTACAAGCTTACACTGGCCAGTTCACCTGAATCGATACGCCATTAACTGTCGACATAAAGACATTCACAGTACGCCTGCCCTGAACTTCTCGAGTTTGGCGATGTATCTCGGTTGTTGACGAGGCATTTGGCTACCTTAAGAGAGTCGTAGTTACTCCTGTCAGTTTCTCCCCGTTTTACAACAGTCACAACTACGAGCCTACTCTGACCAGTTCACCACAAGCGATACGTTATCATTTGTCGACATTATGACATTCACAGTACTCCTGCTAAGAGCTCCTCCAGTTTGCAAATGTATCTCAACTGTTGACGAGGCATTTGGGTCCCTTTATTGAGTCATAGTTACTCCTGTCGGTTGCTGGCCGTTTTACAACAGTCACATCTGCTAGCTTACTTTGGCCAGTTCACATGGATCGATACGCCATTAACTGTCGACATAAAGACATTCACAGTACGCCAGCCGGGAACTTCTCGAGTTTGCCGATGTATTTCGCCTGTTGACGAGGCATTTGGCTTCCTTAAGAGAGTCATAGTTACTCGTGCCAGTGTCTCACCGTTACTCCTGCCAATTGTTCCATGTTTTCCACAATGACATTTTCAAGCTTACTCTGGAAAGTTCACCTGAAGCTTTACGCCATTATCTGTCGACATAAAGACTTTCACGGTACTCCTGCCGGGAGCTTGTCGAGTTTGCCGATGTGTTTCGCCTGTTGGCGAGGCATTTGGGTAACGTAAGAGAGTCACAGTTACGCCAGTCATTTGTTCCCCGTTTTACCACAGTCACATTTTCAAGCTTCCTCTAGCAGCTCACCTGAAGCGATACGCAATTATCTGTCAATATATAGACTTTCACAGTACTCCTGCCGGTAGCGTCTCGAGTTTGCCCATATTTTTCGCCTGTTGAGGGCCATTTGGCTACCTTAAGAGAGTCATAGTTACTCCAGTCAGTTGCTCCAAGTTTTGCCACAGTCACATTTTCAAGCTTATTGTGGCTGGCCAGTTCACCTGAAGCGATACGCCATTATCTGTCGACATAAAGACTTTCACATTACTCCTGCCGGTAGCTTCTCGAGTTTGCCGATGTATTTCGCCTGTTGACGAGGCATATGGCTACCTTAAGAGAGTCATAGTTTCTCCTGTCGGTTGCACCCCGTTTTACCACAGTCACATTTTCAGCTTCCTTTAGCCAGTTCTCCTGAAGCGATACGCCATTATCTGTCAACATAAAGACTTCCACAGTATTCCTGCCGGGAGCTTCTCGAGTTTGCTGATGTATTTCGCCTGTTGACGAGGCATTTGGCTACCTTGAGAGAGGCATAGTTACTCCTGTCGGTTGCTCCCCGTTTTACAACAGTCACATCTACAAGCTTACACTGGCCAGTTCACCTGAATCGATACGCCATTAACTGTCGACATAAAGACATTCACAGTACGCCTGCCCTGAACTTCTCGAGTTTGGCGATGTATCTCGGCTGTTGACGAGGCATTTGGCTACCTTAAGAGAGTCGTAGTTACTCCTGTCAGTTTCTCCCCGTTTTACAACAGTCACAACTACGAGCTTACTCTGGCCAGTTCACCACAAGCGATACGTTATTATTTGTCGACATTATGACATTCACAGTACTCCTGCTAAGAGCTCCTCCAGTTTGCAAATGTATCTCAACTGTTGACGAGGCATTTGGGTCCCTTTATTGAGTCATAGTTACTCCTGTCGGTTGCTGCCCGTTTTACAACAGTCACATCTGCTAGCTTACTTTGGCCAGTTCACATGGATCGATACGCCATTAACTGTCGACATAAAGACATTCACAGTACGCCAGCCGGGAACTTCTCGAGTTTGCCGATGTATTTCGCCTGTTGACGAGGCATTTGGCTACCTTAAGAGAGTCATAGTTACTCGTGCCAGTGTCTCACCGTTACTCCTGCCAATTGTTCCCCGTTTTCCACAATGACATTTTCAAGCTTACTCTGGAAAGTTCACCTGAGGCGATACGCCATTATCTGTCAACATAATGACTTTCACAGTACTCCTCCCGGGAGCTCCTCGAGTTTGCCGATTTATTGCGCCTGTTGACGAGGTATTTGGCTACCTCAAGAGAGTCATATTTACTCCTGTCGGTTGCTCCCCGTTTTACAACAGTCACATCTAGAAGCTTACTCTGGCCAGTTCACCTGAATCGATACGCCATTAACTGTCGACATAAAGACTTTCACAGTACTCCTGCCGGGAGCTTCTCGAATTTGCCGATGTATTTCGCCTGTTGACGGGGCATTTGGCTACCTTAAGAGATTCATAGTTACTCGTGCCAGTGTCTCACCGTTACTCCTGCTAATTGTTCCCGGTTTTCCACAATGACATTTTCAAGCTTACTCTGGCTAGTTCACCTGAGGCGATACGCCATTATCTGTCAACATAATGACTTTCACAGTACTCCTCCCGGGAGCTCCTCGAGTTTGCCTATGTTTTTCGCCTGTTGACGAGGCATATGGCTACCTTAAGAGAGTCATAGTTTCTCCTGTCGGTTGCACCCCGTTTTACCACAGTCACATTTTCAGCTTCCTTTAGCCAGTTCTCCTGAAGCGATACGCCATTATCTGTCAACATAAAGTCTTCCACAGTATTCCTGCCGGGAGCTTCTCGAGTTTGCTGATGTATTTCGCCTGTTGACGAGGCATTTGGCTACCTTGAGAGAGGCATAGTTACTCCTGTCGGTTGCTCCCCGTTTTACCACAGTCACATTTTCAGCTTCCTTTAGCCAGTTCACCTGAAGCGATACGCCATTATCTGTCGACATAAAGACTTTCACGGTACTCCTGCCGGGAGCTTGTCGAGTTTGCCGATGTGTTTCGCCTGTTGGCGAGGCATTTGGGTAACTTAAGAGAGTCACAGTTACGCCAGTCATTTGTTCCCCGTTTTACCACAGTCACATTTTCAAGCTTCCTCTAGCAGCTCACCTGAAGCGATACGCAATTATCTGTCAATATATAGACTTTCACAGTACTCCTGCCGGTAGCGTCTCGAGTTTGCCCATTTTTTTCGCCTGTTGAGGGCCATTTGGCTACCTTAAGAGAGTCATAGTTACTCCAGTCAGTTGCTCCAAGTTTTGCCACAGTCACATTTTCAAGCTTATTGTGGCTGGCCAGTTCACCTGAAGCGATACGCCATTATCTGTCGACATAAAGACTTTCACATTACTCCTGCCGGTAGCTTCTCGATTTTGCCGATGTATTTCGCCTGTTGACGAGGCATATGGCTACCTTAAGAGAGTCATAGTTTCTCCTGTCGGTTGCACCCCGTTTTACCACAGTCACATTTTCAGCTTCCTTTAGCCAGTTCTCCTGAAGCGATACGCCATTATCTGTCAACATAAAGACTTCCACAGTATTCCTGCCGGGAGCTTCTCGAGTTTGCTGATGTATTTCGCCTGTTGACGAGGCATTTGGCTACCTTGAGAGAGGCATAGTTACTCCTGTCGGTTGCTCCCCGTTTTACAACAGTCACATCTACAAGCTTACACTGGCCAGTTCACCTGAATCGATACGCCATTAACTGTCGACATAAAGACATTCACAGTACGCCTGCCCTGAACTTCTCGAGTTTGGCGATGTATCTCGGCTGTTGACGAGGCATTTGGCTACCTTAAGAGAGTCGTAGTTACTCCTGTCAGTTTCTCCCCGTTTTACAACAGTCACAACTACGAGCTTACTCTGGCCAGTTCACCACAAGCGATACGTTATTATTTGTCGACATTATGACATTCACAGTACTCCTGCTAAGAGCTCCTCCAGTTTGCAAATGTATCTCAACTGTTGACGAGGCATTTGGGTCCCTTTATTGAGTCATAGTTACTCCTGTCGGTTGCTGCCCGTTTTACAACAGTCACATCTGCTAGCTTACTTTGGCCAGTTCACATGGATCGATACGCCATTAACTGTCGACATAAAGACATTCACAGTACGCCAGCCGGGAACTTCTCGAGTTTGCCGATGTATTTCGCCTGTTGACGAGGCATTTGGCTACCTTAAGAGAGTCATAGTTACTCGTGCCAGTGTCTCACCGTTACTCCTGCCAATTGTTCCCCGTTTTCCACAATGACATTTTCAAGCTTACTCTGGAAAGTTCACCTGAGGCGATACGCCATTATCTGTCAACATAATGACTTTCACAGTACTCCTCCCGGGAGCTCCTCGAGTTTGCCGATTTATTGCGCCTGTTGACGAGGTATTTGGCTACCTCAAGAGAGTCATATTTACTCCTGTCGGTTGCTCCCCGTTTTACAACAGTCACATCTAGAAGCTTACTCTGGCCAGTTCACCTGAATCGATACGCCATTAACTGTCGACATAAAGACTTTCACAGTACTCCTGCCGGGAGCTTCTCGAATTTGCCGATGTATTTCGCCTGTTGACGGGGCATTTGGCTACCTTAAGAGATTCATAGTTACTCGTGCCAGTGTCTCACCGTTACTCCTGCTAATTGTTCCCGGTTTTCCACAATGACATTTTCAAGCTTACTCTGGCTAGTTCACCTGAGGCGATACGCCATTATCTGTCAACATAATGACTTTCACAGTACTCCTCCCGGGAGCTCCTCGAGTTTGCCTATGTATTTCGCCTGTTGACGAGGCATATGGCTACCTTAAGAGAGTCATAGTTTCTCCTGTCGGTTGCACCCCGTTTTACCACAGTCACATTTTCAGCTTCCTTTAGCCAGTTCTCCTGAAGCGATACGCCATTATCTGTCAACATAAAGACTTCCACATTATTCCCGCCGGGAGCTTCTCGTGTTTGCTGATGTATTTCGCCTGTTGACGAGGCATTTGGCTACCTTGAGAGAGGCATAGTTACTCCTGTCGGTCGCTCCCCGTTTTACAACAGTCACATCTACAAGCTTACACTGGCCAGTTCACCTGAATCGATACGCCATTAACTGTCGACATAAAGACATTCACAGTACGCCTGCCCTGAACTTCTCGAGTTTGGCGATGTATCTCGGTTGTTGACGAGGCATTTGGC